>NC_134400.1:157194967-157415440 GCF_050003625.1 Haematobia irritans
GTAGTCAAGTGTGCCAAATTTTATTGAAATCGGTTCAGATTTACATATATCTCCCATATATAGCTTTCGTCCGATTTACACTCATATGACCACAGAGGCAAATTTTTTGCTCCGATTTAGTTGAAATTTTGCACACGGAGTAGAATTGGCATTGTAGCTATGCGTGGCAAATTTGGTTGAAATCGGTTCAGATTTAGATATATCTCCCATATATAGCTTTCGCCCGATTTACACTCATATGACCACAGAGGCCAATTTTTTGCTCCGATTTAGTTGAAATTTTGCACACGGAGTAAAATTAGCATTGTAGCTATGCGTGGCAAATTTGGTTGAAATCGGTTCAGATTTAGATATATCTCCCATATATATGTTTTTCTGATTTCGACAAAAATGGTCAAAATACCAACATTTTCCTTGTAAAATCGCCACTGCTTAGTCGAAAAGTTGTAAAAATGATTCTAATTTTCCTAAACTTCTAATACACATATATCGAGCGGTAAATTATAAATAAACTTTTGCGAAGTTTCCTTAAAATTGCTTCAGCTTTAAATGTTTACCATATTATTTTACTAACATTGTGTTCCACCCTAGTGCATTAGTCGACTTAAATTTTGAGTCTATAGATTTTGTAGAAGTCTATCAAATTCTGTCCAGATCGAGTGATATTTAAATGTATGTATTTGGGACAAACCTTTATATATAGCCCCCAACACATTTGACGGATGTGATATGGTATCGAAAATTTAGATCTACAAAGTGGTGCAGGGTATAATATAGTCGGCACCGCCCGACTTTAGACTTTCCTTACTTGTTAACATTAAAGCTGGAAACAATAAATCAGGAAGGCAGCCACTCTTGGCTCAGAACCTCTGTTGTTAAAATTAAGTATAGTTTCTTTGATGGCGGGAATCGAATCAGTTAAAGAAATCAATGAAAAAACCGAATTAAAGTTTTTACACAAAGGGAATTTAGGGGAACGCCGTTCGGACTGGTCCCTTATAATTGAGCTTAACATAGAATCGGACAACACTTAATTATAAGACAGAAGTTCACCACTGTGGTATCACAATGGATTTTTAATGCACTGAAAAAAAAGCATACTCGGTTCCAAAGATTTTGTCTTTACTTTAAAAAATTTGGTATTGATTCCGAGCCAAAGAAGCGGAGAATACAAGTAAGGATAATTTTAAGACACAATTCTCTTTTAAAATTAGGTTTTGTGTACTTGCTTCTAGGAAGCAAATTTTAATTTTTCGCTTTCTCAGCTTTTTTTCTTCATATGCTATCAAAGTCATTTAATAACGAGTTAACGGCAACTTTATTTTCCAAATTAGGACTCGACTTCCAGTAGAAATTATGCTATGTTTGAAGTAAAAAACTTCTTTAAAATAAAGTTTTGAAAAACATGTCCTATATTTGAACGATTTTTTGCTTTGTAGTCAAGTTGCAAAAAGACAACAAATTTAAAGACAATTTCATTAAATTTAAAGAATTTTTCTGAATTATTAAAGTCAAATTGACCTTAGCCTATAATTTTTTTCTTTCATGTTAAGATACCCAATTTTAAGTCAAATCACTTAATTATAAGGACAATATCAGGGCTGTGGAGTCGACCCAATTTTGCTCGACTCCGACTCCAAAGGGGACCTCCCCTTTGTCGGACTTTTTGAAAATTGGACCAAAGTTGACCGATTTGCTTGAAATTTTCATTGAAGGTTGGGGTTGGCAACTAGACAAAGATCCGCTACTTTATATTTCGATATTTGGTGGCGGAGGGGGACCTCCTCTTTGCTCGACTTTTTTTAAAGTACAGTGAAAAAACTAAAATTCTCTAAATTATCTGAGATTTAAAGAGAACATGCGGTGAGGTTATGGAATTAATATGGGGTACCTGATGATTTCATATGCGGACGGGGAGGGGGACCTCCCCCTTGCCTTACTTTTTGAAACTTGGAACAAAATTATGCGATTTGCATGAAATTTTCATTGAATGTTGGGGTTGGCATCTAGACAAAAATCCGCTACATTATTTTTCGATATTTGGTCGGGGAGGGGGGCCACCCCTTCGCCCGACTTTTTTTAAAGTACAGTGAAAACAAAACTAAACTCCCCCGACTGAAATTTTACGGAAAAATGGGTGAGGTTATGAAATTTATATCAGGTTCCTGATTTTTTAATAAAAATAAAAGGGCATAGGGAGACATCCGCTTCTCTTAAGTACATACAGAGAAACAATTAAACTTTACCGAGTTACTTGAAATTTACAGAGGACTGGGGAGAGATCGTAACCTCTGTCAACCGTAATAGTTGATACCTGATTTTGTGATTTTTGGACGGAAGAGAGGCCGCCCCTTTAGGCTTATAATTTGCTTAACATTTTCTGGGACGTTTACAAAAGATACGCTTTTCGACATTTGGTCGGGGAGGAGGTCCTCCTCTAAAACTGCAAAAAAAAACGGCTCTATTAACCATGTTCCTTAATCTATATCTGTCCATAAAGCTCGAAAAATAATTGTATAATTAGATATAATGCATTTGGACGTCAATTGCCTGTTTCGGTATCAGGCTAACATGAAATATAAAAAACTTTAAGTTTTCTTGAAATTTACAAAGGAAGCGGGGGAAAAGGTTATAAATGAAGAGGCAACCTTCATTGCCCCACACTTGAAGGAAAGTTTCAAGAATTTTCAGGGAAGGTTAGGGGTGCTATTCACTACGGTGTTTGTCGATATTGTATCGGGGAAAGTGACGTCCCTTTAAAACAATAGAGCAAAAATTAAACATCTCCGATCTACTTGAAATTTACAGGGAACGTGGGAGGAGGTGATGAAATTTATACATGATTTTTAAATTAATATATTAATTTTGCGATATCTGGTTGGGGAAGGGGAAAATTGAAATAAACTTTGTCGATTTACTTCGATAGAATTTATAGGGACCATTGAGTAGTTGCGAAATTAATATAGGGTACGTGATAGTCCGATATCAGGTCAGAGTGGAGCGAAGGTGGGGAGAGAGTTCCCTTTTGCCGGTTTTTTCTCTTAAATTGAAAGTGGAGGGTTGTCCGTAAATGGGAACTCGGTATATAATTTTATGATTTTTGCACAGGCTTCTTTCTTCCAGACTTCTTATTAGTAAAGAGAGGGTTCCCTTTTGTCCGTTTTCTTTTTTTTCTTAAGTTGAAAGTAGAGGGTTGTCCGTAAATGGGAACTCGGTACATAATTTTATGATTTTTGCACAGGCTTCTGCCAGACTTCTTTTTAGTAAAGAACTTAAATTTACATGAAATTGGCAGCCAACATAGAGGGTGTATTATTTTCCAACATTTTAGCAAATGTAAATGTGGTAAAATTTTTTACTACTTTTGCCTTTTCCGATTTATTGGATGGGAAACAGTAATTCTTTGTATGTTATTATAATATAATGTTTAATTTTCAGATATGTTGAGGAGAAGGATACCTTTCCTTGACAAACCACACTTAAAATTCACAAGAAATGTAGAAGAACGTACACCATCTCCCGCCGTATTTGTACCTATAAACGAAAAATCAAGTAGTCCGATTTGTTTAAAAGAATTCAAATCTTTTCGAATTTGTTTTCAGCACGAAGGATATAGTTGACTAAGTTAACGCCAAATGTTCCTCCAAATACGCTTCGGAAGGCGCAGCGAAGCGGGCCGGGTTACGCTAGTAATGATATAAATACCCATCATAATATGAGAAGATACCAACAGTATATGTATTTGTGGACCAAAATTATTGATACTATCTCCAATCCTTTAAATTTGTTGCGAGCTATATAAAGGTTTATATTCCCGTATGCATGAATTTGAATCTGAATCGATTTAGACAAAATTGTATATAAAGGGTGATTCTTTTGAGGTTAGGATTTTCATGCATTAGTATTTGACAGATCACGTGGGATTTCAGACATGGTGTCAAAGAGAAAGATGCTCAGTATGCTTTGACATTTCATCATGAATAGACTTACTAACGAGCAACGCTTGCAAATCATTGAATTTTATTACCAAAATCAGTGGCAGAAAATCCGCTTTTTTATCGACAAATTTTGTTCAGCGATGAGGCTCATTTCTGGTTGAATGGCTACGTAAATAAGCAAAATTGCCGCATTTGGAGTGAAGAGCAACCAGAAGCCGTTCAAGAACTGCCCATGCATCCCGAAAAATTCACTGTTTGGTGTGGTTTGTACGCTGGTGGAATCATTGGACCGTATTTTTTCAAAGATGCTGTTGGACGCAACGTTACGGTGAATGGCGATCGCTATCGTTCGATGCTAACAAACTTTTTGTTGCCAAAAATGGAAGAACTGAACTTGGTTGACATGTGGTTTCAACAAGATGGCGCTACATGCCACACAGCTCGCGATTCTATGGCCATTTTGAGGGAAAACTTCGGAGAACAATTCATCTCAAGAAATGGACCGGTAAGTTGGCCACCAAGATCATGCGATTTGACGCCTTTAGACTATTTTTTGTGGGGCTACGTCAAGTCTAAAGTCTACAGAAATAAGCCAGCAACTATTCCAGCTTTGGAAGACAACATTTCCGAAGAAATTCGGGCTATTCCGGCCGAAATGCTCGAAAAAGTTGCCCAAAATTGGACTTTCCGAATGGACCACCTAAGACGCAGCCGCGGTCAACATTTAAATGAAATTATCTTCAAAAAGTAAATGTCATGGACCAATCTAACGTTTCAAATAAAGAACCGATGAGATTTTGCAAATTTTATGCGTTTTTTTAAAAAAAAAAGTTATCAAGCTCTTAACAAATCACCCTTTACTTCTACAAAATCTATGTACTTAAAATTTAAATCTAACGTTATGGGACGTAACACAATTTTAACGAAAAATAAAAATGCAAGGAAAGTCTAAAGTCGGGCGGGCCGATTATAATATACTCTGCACAACTTTGTATTTAGATCTACATTTTGATAAAATCTCAAATCAGACTTCTACAAAGTCTCGGCCAATATTTGGGAAATATTTATAATTGTTTAGACAATTTCGCAAAAATGCATTTATGATTCATTCATTGAAAAATTTGAAAATGTGAGTCATTTCTACAAGTTTTCGAATTAGCAGCAATTTTTCCAAAATTGTATGCTCACTGAATACAATTTTGGAAAAATTTTTGTATATGTTACAATTTTGCAAAATTTTATATAGAAATAAAATTTTGGAAAACTTTCTACAGAAACAAAATTTTGACTAAATTTTCTATAGAAATCAAAATTTGACCAAATATATAGAAATAAACTTTTGAATAAAATTTTTATAGAAATACAATTTGGCAAAATTTTTTATAGAAATAAAAGTTTGAAAAATTATCAATAGAAATACAATATAAAAACAAGTATATACGGCCGTAAGTTCGGCCAGGCCGAAGCTTATGTACCCTCCATCATGGATTGCGTAGAAACTTCATCTAAACACTGCCATCCACAATCGAATTACTTAAGTTGCGGTAACGCTTGCCGATGGCAAGGTAGTCCATACGTGGTATATATTAAATCAAAAAAAATCGATCCAATACGTATATAATTCAGTTTGACAAAGTAGACATAAAATTTTGACAAAATTTTCTACAGAAATAAAATTTTAACAAAATTTTCTATAGAAATAAAATTTTCACAAAATTTTCTATAGAAATAAAAATTTTGACAAAATTTTCTATAGAAAGAACATTTTGACAAAATTTTATATAGAAATAAAATCTTGGTAGATTATTTTTGACTCGACTGGCAACCATGAATTTGAACCGAACAAAATTTTCTAAAGAAATAAAATTTTGACAAAATTTTCTAAAGAAATAAAATTTTGACAATGATGAAAATTTTATTATGAACCGAATAGAATTTTAACAAAATTTTCTCTAGAAATAAAATTTTGACAAAATTTTCTATAGAAATAAAATGTTGACAAAATTTTCTATAGAAATAAAATTTTGGTAGATTATATATAATTATGGACCGATGTGGACCAATTTTTGCATGGTTGTTAGAGACCATATACCAACATCATGTACAAAATTTCAGCCGGATCGGATGAAATATGCTTCTCTTAGAGGCTCCACAAGCCAAATCTGGGGATCGGTTTATATAGGGGCTATATATAATTAAGGACCGATATGGACCACTTTTTGCATGGTTGTTAGAGACCATATACCAACATCATGTTCCAAATTTCAGCCGGATCGGATGAAATTTTCTTCTCTTTGAGGCTCCGCAAGCCAAATCTGGGGATCGGTTTATATGGGGGCTATATATAATTATGGACCGATGTGGACCAATTTGTGCATGATTGTTAGATACCATATACCAACACCATGTACCAAATTTCAGCCGGATCGGATGAAATTTGCTTCTCTTTTAGGCTCCGCAAGCCAAATCTGGGGATCGGTTTATATAGGGGCTATATATAATTATTGACCGATATGGACCAATTTTTGCATGGTTGTTAGAGACCATATACCAACATCATGTACCAAATTTCAGCCGGATCGGATGAAATTTTCTTCTCTTTGAGGCTCCGCAAGCCAAATCTGGGGATCGGTTTATATGGGGGCTATATATAATTATGGACCGATGTGAACCAATTCTTGCATGGTTGTTAGAGACCATATACCAACACCATGTAGCAAATTTCAGCCGGATCGGATGAAATTTGCTTCTCTTTTAGGCTCCGCAAGCCAAATCTGGGGATCGGTTTATATGGGGGCTATATATAATTATGGACCAATGTGGACCAATTTTTGCATGGTTGTTAGAGACCATATACCAACACCATATACCAAATTTCAGCCGGATCGGATGAAATATGCTTCTGTTAGAGGCTCCACAAGTCAAATCTGAGGGTCCCTTTATATGGGGGCTATACGTAAAAGTAGACCGATATGGCCCATTTTCAATACCATCCGACCTACATCGATAACAACTACTTGTGCCAAGTTTCAAGTCGATAGCTTGTTTCGTTCGGAAGTTAGCGTGATTTCAACAGACGGACGGACGGACGGACGGACATGCTTAGATCGACTCAGAATTTCACCAGAATATATATACTTTATGGGGTCTTAGAGCAATATTTCGATGTGTTACAAACGGAGTGACAAAGTTAATATACCCCCATCCTATGATGGAGGGTATAAAAAAGCATTCGTATTTTAAGGTCATGAATCTTTGGGCTCAGGACAATATTTTTTCAGTGTACATATAAGGCAATAGGCCCAGCTATGATGATATAGAATTAGATATAATTGTATGTACTACCATATAGTATAATGAGATCTAACATCAGATCCAATAATATATTGGAATAGATATAACTATATCTAAGACATTAAATCTAGGCCAACATTTAGATCTAATCAGATCTTAATCCATAGATTAATTAGATATAACTAAACCCTGCCATTTTCCGGATCTACTTTCTCAATTTTCTTCAATTTTTATTAGTGTTATTAGAAAATTCTTAGATTAAAAATGGAGATTTTATGTTATAACGTTTTCATGTGGACATATGCACAAAGTTTTAATACACATGCTTTGAAGGAGAAAAATTTACTGATAACATTTGTTTTGTCAGTGTATGGTTTAGTACAAAATAATCCACTAAACAGCATGCGGTTCGAGTTAAGGGTTATACTTATCACAATGCTTTCTGTTGTTCTTGGGATTGGTTCACTTTCTTCTTATTCTTTGTGAGTTTAAAGAAAAATACTGAAGGGTGACAAGAACATCGAGGAACTTTTGCTTTTTATCATCACATATTTACTATGTAAATAAATGAAAACATATTCTTGGTATATGTTCGGTCAGTATTATCGAAATAAAAATGCCCCATTTCTCTTTATAAACTCCAAGATTTGTTTTTTTTTTTTTTTTTTTGCTGATAACAGAGCAAACACCAGTAAAAGGCAATCATTCCTTTATATTGTTCAGTTCAAAAATGTGTGTTTTTTTATTTCCTTTTCATTTTAGTTTTCATATGGTGATGAGTCTTTAGGAAACTCTGAATGAAATCGTTCATTCATGGCATTTGTTCGCAATAGTACAATTGATTTCTTTTTAAAAGAAATTTAAGATTTCAGCGGACGCAACATCCGCTCTTGGGAATAAAAAATTTTAAGTTCCTTTAGTGATAAGAATTTAGGTCTAATATCAATCATAAAATGGCCATTGACCGTATTAAAATAAATAAGAAATGAATTTTATTATAAATACATACGATCACATAAATACATTTAACAATATACTCAAAAAAAGGTTTAATCGGATCTGAAGATTTTTGTATTGATTTCAAGCCACAGAAGCTGCTTCTGATATTTTTCAGGAAGCAATCCAGCTTTAAATCAAGAAAATTTATAGTAAATTTCAAATTTGTAATGGATTATTTTAATTGGTCTATACACACAAAAAATTTTTTTTCTGATTCAATCACGAAATTAATTGATCCAATTAATTTTTAAATTGAAATGTCTTCAATCACAGAAATGATAGTATCAATTAAAAAATTAATTGAAGGTCAATTAAAAAATTAATTGAAGGTCAATTAAAAAATTAATTGATACTATTAATTTTTGTGATTGATTTTTGTTTCAATTAAAAAATTTTTTGATTCAATTAAATTTTTAATTGAATATTTTTTAAAACTCAATTAAAATTTTAATTGGAAAAATTTTCGTGAAATTTTTTTCTGTGTACACTGAAAAAACAAATTTACGTGATATTAAAGATTACCCAACCTCAATTTTAGGAGGCGCAATTAACACACTATTACGGACAAATTTCTTTAAAATAATGAAATTTTAATTAAAAGTAAGTTTATCATCTTTGCTTCAAAATGTTTTTTCATTTTAAGACATACATTTTGAAAATTTGCATCCCTTCGTTAAAGTTGCATGTCTCTAAATTAAGGCAAATTTTTCTTAATGTAAAGAAATGCATTTTTGATTTAAAGATATCGTGCTTAAATTAACTGAAATATTGAATCTTTAGATTTAAGATAAAAACACTTCAAATACAGGCTAAGACCTATTTTGAGGATTTTGCATCATCTTTGGTTTAAAGTTTTTTTGGAATTAAGAAAATATTTTTTAATTCGAAGTATCCATCATAATTTGGATTCATAAACTGGCATTTGTTTGTACGTGAATAACTTTATTAATACACCGGAAAAATAGAATGAGAATTCGATAAATGAGATTTGTATCCAAATTTTAATTTTATAGATCCTAGATTTAAAGCCAGATAGGTCGCAAAAAAATTTCCCTATTTTAAAGAACCCACATCTTTGGCTCGGAATCAATACCATAATCCTTAAAGGAAGGTCAAAATCTTTGGATTCAAGTAAACTTTTTTTTTTTGAGTGTAAGGGAGATGTACAAACATAAACATTAATTATATTTGGCGTCCAACATAAATTGCGGGCATGTAAAATGAAATTTTCTATTTCTATGATTCGAAAAATTGCGGCTTCCATGGCAAATTGACAGATCGGTTCACCCTCAAAAAAAAGTTTTCTTGGATCCAAAGTTTTTGATCTTCCCTTAATTATGGAAATTGATATCCAAATTTTAACATATACTTCAAAGTAAAAAGGTGTTTTATTCCAAAAATCTTCAAACCGAAGCTTAAAAAAGTCCTCAAAATAGTTTTAGTCTATATTTGAAGCGCTTTTATCTTAAATCTAATTATTTAACATTTCATGTAATTTAAGGACGATCTTTAAAACAAAAATATTTTCCTTTACTTTAAGAAAACTTCGCCTTAGTTCAAATATATACGACTGTACGTAAGGACACACATTTAATTAAGATGCCATTATTTTAAAGAAATTTATCTTTAATATTGTGTAAACTGTTGCGTAATCTTTAATAACACGTAAGTGCAACTGAATTTCAAATCTCAAGTAAACTGAAAAAACAGTGAACCCACCAGGAAGAAAAATTGTGGTTAATTTTAGATTATTTTTAGAAAATTTTAACCAAACAGTATTACCAAATTGAAGAATGCTTTTAGTGCATTACAAAATTAAGATGAATGCATTTTTAATAAAATTTACAAATTTAAAGAAATAATTAACTATTTTGTGGGGAGTACGAATTTAGCAATTTGAGTATAATTTTTCCCCTTTTTATACCCTCCACCATAGGATGGGGGTATTATTAACTTTGTCATTCCGTTTGTAACACATCGAAATATTGCCCTAAGATCCCATAAAGTATATATATTCTGGGTCGTGGTAAAATTCTGAGTCGATCTGAACATGTCCGTCCGTCCATCCGTCCGTCTGTTGAAATCACGCTAACTTCCGAACGAAACGAGCTATCGACTTGAAACTTGGCACACGTAGTTGTTATTGATGTAGGTCAGATGGTATTGCAAATGGGCCATATCGGTCCACTTTTACGTATAAACGGACCCCCAAATTTGGCTTGAGGACCCTCTAAGAGAAGCAAATTTCATCCGATCCGGCTGAAATTTGATACATGGTGTTAGTATAAGGTCTTTAACAACCATGCAAAAATTGGTCCACATCGGTCCATAATTATATATAGCCCCCATATAAACCGATCCCCAGATTTGGCTTGCGGAGCCTCTAAGAGAAGAAAATTTCATCCGATCCGGCTGAAATTTGGTACATGGTGTTAGTATAACTATGCAAAAATTGGTCCACATCGGTCAATAATTATATATAGCCCCCCTATAAACCGATCCCCCGATTTGGCTTGCGGAGCCCCTAAGAGAAGCAAATTTCATCCGATCCGGCTGAAATTTGGTACATAGTGTTAATATATAGTCTCTAATGACCATGAAAAAATTGGTCCACATCGGTGCATAATTATATATAGCCCCATATAAACCGATCACCAGATTTGACCTCCGGAGCCTCTTGGAAGACCAAAATTCATCTGAATCAGTTGATATTTGGTACGTGATGTTAATATATGGCCTCAAACAGCCATGCAAAAATTGGGCGAAATCGGTCCATAATTATATATAGCCCCCATATAAACCGATCCCCAGATTTGACCTCCGGTGCCTTTTGGAGAAGCAAAATTCATCTGATCTGGTTGAAATTTGGTACGTGGTTTTACTATATGATATTTAACCACCATGCCAAAAGTGGTCCATATCAGTCCGTAATCATATATAGCCCTTATATAAACCGATCCCGAGATTTGGTTTTGAAACCTCTTGGAGGAGCAAATTTCATCCGAGTCAGTTGAAATTTGGAATATTGTGCTAGTTTATGGCCGTTAACAACCATGCCTAACTAGTTCCATATCGGTCTATAGTTATATATAGCCCTCAGATAAATCGATTCCCAATCACACAAAAATTGGTCCATATCAAGTTCATAATTGTATATAGCCCCCATATAAGGGACCCCCATATTTCAATTCTAGCTCCCTACGTACCGTGCAAAAGTCCATATCGATTCGTAATTATTCGTAGACTTACCTACACATACCTTTTTTGTTTAATATATACCACATATGGACTAACTCACAAGTTAGAAAACGATTTAAGATACCACAACCCAAATAATTCGATTGTGGATGCCACTCTTTCGTAGAAGTTTCTACGCAATCCATGGTGGAGGGTACATAAGATTCGGCCTGGCCGAACTTACGGCCATATATACATGTTTTAGTTCATTTATCTAATGTACGCAAAAATTATTAGCGTAAAGGAAACTTTCTCCAAACATAACAATTCCACGAATTAAAATAAAGTTCAATTGGCTTTAGTGAAATAAAGGGTTCACTTTTATGAGTGTAACTAGGATGAAAATTGCAGCTTCCATGCTACCATGAAATCAAATCGGGAAATCGGTCTATATCAAAACACATCGGAATACTGGCTTCATACCCCATAAAGTATATATATTCTAGCTATATTTTTCCATCTCTCCATCTGTTGAAATCACGCTAGCATCCGAATGAAACAAGCTATCGATTTGAAACTTGACACAAGTAGTTTTCATTGATGTTGGTCAGATGATACTGCAAATGGACTATATCGTACCACGTTTAGGTATAGCCCCCATATAAAACAATCCGCAGATTTGAGCCTACGGCCGAATCTTTTGTACCCTCCACCATGGATTGCCTACAAAGTTCTACTAATGACTGTCAACCTCGATTAGGGTTACCTATTTGAATAAGCATCTTTAATTCGTGATTGGGTTATGTAGAAAAGTCTATAAATAATTTTGAATAGAGGGCCAAATTTTCACCGGATCGAATGAAATTTGCTCCTTCAAGAAATTCCGGAGGTCAAATCTGGGGATCGGTTTATATGGGGCCTATGTATTATTATAGAGCTATTTGTACTTTTGGTATGATTTTAATTTGGTACGCAATGTTAGAGGAGATACACTAACATTGCGTACCAGAATTCAACCGAAGCTACCTCTTTTCTCCGGAAGTCAAATCTGTGGGTCGGCTTGTATGAGACTTATACTTAAAAGTGGTCCGATATGGCCCATTTTCAATACTATCCGACCTACATCAATAAAATCTACTTGTGTCAAATTTCAAGTCGATATACGTCGCGACCCGCGACGTATACATTCATACATACGTTAAGGGGTCAGATACCAATATTTCGATGTGTTACAAATGGAGTGACAATGTTAGTATACTACCCATCTAATGGTGGAGGGGTTTCCCAGTACACTCAAACAAAAGGGGCACTAAAGCTATATTAATTTTTTTGATCATAGAATGTATTCTGTTTTAATATTATCCCAGCCCAGCAAAAAAGATTTGGAAGTTCTTCCAAAGGCACAACTTTAAAAGCACTTCCATATGCACTCCCAATGATGTTCTTTATTTTAACTACCCAGGAAGTTCTTTTAATTCAATTTTTTACAACTTGGTTTTTTCATACTTTTAATGGGAAATTTTAACTTTTTCGTCTCAAAGAGGTTAAAAACAAAGTAAGAATTCATAAAGTGGTACAAATCATTTAAATTTTGTCGAAAAAAATACTAAATCCAATCTGAAAAAATTATGAATTTTTGAAAATATTTGAGGTCTAACGTTTCCGGCAAGCGTTAGAATCCACAAAAAATTATAAAAAATTATAAAAATTATTTATTTGACAAAATATCACAGAATTTTTTAATTTACATCCAAAATATTGAATTCGGATCACACCTAAAGAAGTGATGCAAATTCAGGGCAACGGCTGTTGAAATGGAGGACTTCCGTTCTATGACAAGCCCATGTTAAATTCATCACTTCTGCGTCAATTTTGCACCATTTCCGGATCCAAAAAGAAGCAAGCGACGCTTTTTCTGGGCAACAACAAATTAAGTAGTGAAAATGTTCTTTTTGGATCCGGAAGTGGTGCAAAATTGACGCAGAAGCGATGAATTTAACATGAGCTTGTCATAGGACGGATGTCTACCATTTCAACAGCCGCTGCACTGAATTTACATCACTTCATAAGGTGTGAGGTGAATTCAGTGTTTTGGTTGTGAATTAATATATTTTGTGATATTTGGACAAATAAATAAGTTAAACATTTTTTTATGATTTTTAATGCTTTATAACGCTTAGCTGGAACGTTTGTCATCAAATAGTTCCAAAAATTCGCAATTTGTCTAGAAAGGATTTAACATTTTTTTCGGCTAAATTTAAATAATTTGTACCATTTTATTAATTCTTAATTTGTTTTTAACTTATTTGAAACAAAAAAAATATAAATTTCCCATTAAAAATATGAAAAAAGCGACATATAAAAAAACTGACACAAATGAATTTCCTGTGCAGTTAAAATAAACAACATCTTTGGGAGGGCATTTTTGGAAGTTCTTTTAAAGTTGTGCCTTGAGAAGAACTTCCAAATTTTTGTGCTGGGATGGTTTAGTTTTTTCCCAACATGAAAAAGTTTCCTTCTCTTTAATACATTTTTGTCTGCTTTAGTTAAAATTGTTATATTTTACCAAAAATGCGTCGTATGGGAGTAAAGACATTTTTCCAATTCCTATGTTTCCTTAAAAAAAATTCTTTAACAAGTGAAAAACTTCATTATGTTTAATAAATATTTCTAATTTGTCGAAAATATTTACAGTCCACTCGCGGTAACGTGAACTAATTAAAACCAAGAGAGTTCACGTTAGCGAACTTCAACGAATTTCAGAACAAAACATAGCCATATTCGGGAGTTTTACATGTTCTAGCGTGATAGTCTTTTATTTTTGTTATTAGTGATATTAAAAACTTAATTGAATTTCATGAAAAAATTAAAAAAAAAAAAAAAAAAAAACAAGTATATACGGCCGTAAGTTCGGACAGGCCGAATCTTATGTACCCTCCACCATGGTTTGCATAGAAACTTCTACGAAAGACTGTCATCCACAATCGAATTAATTGGGTTGTGTTATCTTAAAACTTCTTAACATCGTTTTCTAAATTGTGAGTTAGTCCATACGTGGTATATATTAGACAAAAAAGTTATGTATAGGTAAGTCTACAAATAATTACGAATCGATATGGACTTTTGCACGGTACGTGGAGAACAGAATTGAAATATGTGGGTCGCTTATATGGGGGCTACAATTATGAACTTGATATGGACCAATTTTTGTGTGATTGGCGATCTATTTATCTTAGGGCTATATATAACTATAGACCGGCATGGTTGTTAACGGCCATATACTAGCACAGTGTACCAAATTTCAACTGACTCGGATGAAAATTGCTCCTCCAAGAGGCTCCAAAACCAAATCTCTGGATCGGTTTATATGGGTGTCTATATATGATTATGGACTGATATAGACTACTTTTGGCATGGTTGTTAAATATCATATACTAACACCACGTACCACATTTCAACCTGATCGGATGAATTTTGCTTCTCCAAGAGCTCCAAAACCAAATCTCGGGATGGGTTTATATGCGGCTATATATAATTATGGACTGATATGAACCAATTCCTGCATGGTTGTTGGATACCATATACTAACATCACGTACCAAATTTTAACCGAATCGGATGAATTTTGCTCTTCCAAGGGGCTCCGGAGGTCAAATCTGAGGATCGGTTTATATGGGGGCTATATACAATTATGGACCGATGTGGACCAATTTGTGCATGATTGTTAGAGACCATATACCAACACCATGTTCTAAATTTCAGCCGGATCGGATGAAATTTGCTTCTCTTAGAGGCTCGGCAAGGCAAATCGAGGGATCGGTTTATATGGGGGCTATATATAATTATGGACCGATGTGGACCAATTTTTGCATGGTTGTTAGAGATCATATGCTGACACCATGTACCTAATTTCAACCGGATCGGATGAAATTTGCTTCTCTTAGAGGCTCCGCAAGCCAAATCTGGGGATCGGTTTATATGGGGGCTATACATAATTATGAACCGATTTCGACCAATTTTTGCATGGCTGTTTGAGGCCATATATTAACACAACGTACCAAATTTCAACTGAATCAGATGAATAGCATAGAAGACGCATTTCTCTAAAGTTTTTTTCCTTGTCCAAAAGTAAACTTTTCAATGAAGTCGTATTGTCCTTATAATTAAGTCATTTCACTTAAAAATGGGTATCATAACATGAAAGAAAAAATTTTTGGGCTAAGGTCAAGTTGACTTTAAATTTAATGAAATTGTCTTTAAATTTGTTGTCTTTTTGTATCTTGACTACAAAACAAAAAATCGTTCAAATATAGAACATGTTTTTCAACACTTTATTTTAAAGACGTTTTTTACTTGAAACATAGCATAATTTCTACTGGAAGTCGAGTCTTAATTTGGAAAATAAAGTTGTCGTTAACTCGTTTTTAAAGGATTTTGATAGCATATGAAGAAAAAAAGCTGAGAAAGCGAAAACTTCGCATCTCCGCATCTTTGGCTTGGAATCAATACCAAATTTTTTAAAGTAAAGACAAAATCTTTGGAACCTGGTAAGGTTTTTTTCAGTGCACGTTACCGCGAGTGCACTGTATTTATTTTTTCATATCGTCGTTTTTAATATACACTAAAAAATATTGTCCTTAAAATACGAATGCATTTCTCTATTATATTTATATACCCTCCATCATAGGATGGGGGTATATTAACTTTGTCATTCCGTTTGTAACACATCGAAATATTGCTCTAAGACCCCATGAAGTATATATATTCTGGGTCGTGGTGAAATTCTGAGTCGATCTAAGCATGTCCGTCCGTCCGTCCGTCCGTCTGTTGAAATCACGCTAACTTCCGAACGAAACAAGCTATCGACTTGAAACTTGGCACAAGTAGTTGTTATTGATGTAGGTCGGATGGTATTGAAAATCGGCCATATCGGACCACGTTTACGTATAGCCCCCATATAAAGAGACCCTCAGATTTGGCTTGTGGAGCCTCTAAAAGAAGCATCTTTCATCCGATCCGGCTGAAATTTGGTATATGGTGTTGGTATATGGTCTCTAACAACCATGCAAAAATTGGTTCACATCGGTCCATAATTATATATAGCCCCCATATAAACCGATCTCCAGATTTGGCTTGCGGAGCCTCAAAGAGAAGAAAATTTCATCCGATCCGGCTGAAATTTGGTACATGATGTTGGTATATGGTCTCTAACAACCATGCAAAAATTGGTCCACATCGGTCCATAATTATATATAGCCCCCATATAAACCGATCCCCAGATTTGGCTTGCGGAGCCTCTAAGAGAAGCAAATTTCATCCGATTCAGCTGAAATTTGGTACATGGTATTGGTATATGGTCTCTAACAACCATGCAAAAATTGGTTCACATCGGTCCATAATTATATATAGCCCCCATATAAACCGATCTCCAGATTTGGCTTGCGGAGCCTCAAAGAGAAGAAAATTTCATCCGATCCGGCTGAAATTTGGTACATGATGTTGGTATATGGTCTCTAACAACCATGCAAAAATTGGTCCATATCGGTCCTTAATTATATATAGCCCCCACTTAAACCGATCCCCAGATTTGGCTAGTGGAGCCTCTAAGAGAAGCATATTTCATCCGATCCGGCTGAAATTTGGTACATAGTGTTGGTATATGGTCTCTAACAACCATGCAAAAATTGGTCCACATCGGTCCATAATTATATATAGACCCCATATAAACCGATCTCCAGATTTGGCTTGCGAGGCCTCAAATAGAAGCAAATTGCATCCGATCCGGCTGAAATTTGGTACATGGTATTGGTATATGGTCTCTAACAACCGTGCAAAAATTGGTCCACATCGGTTCATAATTATATATAGCGCCCATATCAACCGATCCCCAGATTTGGGTTGCGGAGCCACAAAGAGAAGCAAATTTTATCCGATCCGCCTGAAAGTTTGTACATGATATTGGTATATGGTCTCTAACAACCGTGCAAAAATTGGTCCACATCGGTTCATAATTATATATAGCCCCATATAAACCGATCCCCAGATTTGGCTTGCGAAGTCTCCAAGAGAAGCAAATTTCATCCAATCCGGTTGTAATTTGGAACATGGTCCATATCGGTCCATAATTATATATAGCCCCCATATAAAACGTTCTCCAGATTTGACCTCCGGAGCCTCTTGGAGGAGCAAAATTCATACGATCCGGTTCAAAGTTGGAACGTGGTGTTAGTATATGGTCGCTAACAACCATACCAAAATTGGTCCAATCACACAAAAATTGGTCCATATCGGTTCATAACCATGGTTGCCACTAGAGCCAAAAATCATCTACCAAAATTTTATTTCTATAGGAAATGTTGTCAAAATTTTATTTCTAGAGAAAATTTTGTTAAAATTTTATTCGGTTCATAATAAAATTGTCATCATTGTCAAAATTTTATTTCTATAGAAAATTTTGTCAAAATTTTATTTCTATAGAAAATTTTGTCAAAATTTTATTTCTATAGAAAATTTTGTTCAAATTTTATTCGGTTCATAATCATAATTGCCACTCGAGCCAAAAATAATCGACCAAGATTTTATTTCTATAGAAAATTTTGTTAAAATTTTATTTCTGTAGAAATTTTTTTAATATTTTTTTTTCTGTAGAGAATTTTGTCAAAATTTTATGTCTACTTTGTCAAACTGAATTATATACGTATTGGATCGATCTTTTTTGATTTAATATATACCACGTATGGACATACAATTTAGAAGATGGTGTTAGGAGGTTTTAAGATAACTTGCCATCGGCAAGCGTTACCGCAACTTAAGTAATTCGATTGTGGATGGCAGTGTTTAGAAGAAGTTTCTACGCAATCCATGATGGAGGGTACATAAGCTTCGGCCTGGCCGAACTTACGGCCGTATATACTTGTTTAGTTTAATATATACTACGTATGGACTACCTTGTTTTTTTTTGTTTTTGTCCAAAATCGATAACCTTGTAAATGATGTCGTTTTGTCCTTATAATTAATTGATTGGATTTAAAATGAATATGTTTACACGAAAGAAAATTTTGTTTGACTAAAGTCAACTTGTCTTTAAGAATTCCCAAAAATTCTAAAAAATTAATGAAAATGTTTTTGTCTGTTTGCTTCTTGAATACAAAGAAAAGAAACGTCCCAAAATAGGACATATCTTTTCACACATTATTTCAAAAAAGATTTTTATTTGAAACGTAGCATAATTTTTACTGGAAGTCAAGTCTGAATTTGGAAATTTAAGTTTTCCTTGACACGTTTTTAAAGTACTCTGTTAGCACATTAAGGAAAACGCAGAAATAACGAATAAATTCCAATTTATTTCCTAGAACCAAGTACGCCAAACTCAAATTTAAAAGAGAATTGAGTCCTAAAGGTATCGCTACTTCAATTCTCAATACCAAAATCATTAGTATAAAGATAAAATCTTTGGAACCGGCCATGATTTTTTTCAGTGAAAGAGACAATAAGGCTATTTTACCTATTTATGTTCATAGATTTTATTATGTTTTATTTACCATGAGAGAGTTTCCTTTTTTTATTAATTTTTTGTTTAATTTTGTTAAATTTTTTTTATGTTTTACCAAAGTTGTGTCGATCTTGAAAGACATTTTTGAAATTTCTTACTTCAATTTGTTTCTTCACAAATAACAGTTTTTCTTTAGCAAGAGAAAAAAAATATTTATTGCTTGAGTTTTTCCAAAAATATTTACTTATTTTTATCATATCGCCGTTTGTAATATAATTTAGTTAAACATTTCTAAAACTAAACTACATTTTCTCTCCTTGTGGGTTCACTTGTTTTGAGTGTATCAAATACGCAAGACCTAAACTTAAGATTGAATTACGTCTTAACTACCTCCTTAATGTAATTCCTTGTTTACTTAGCTCAGATTTAGTACCAAAATGATTAAAGCAAAGAAAAACATCTTTGGAATATAGTGATCTTTTTTAGTGTATGTTAAATAGACAGTTTGGTTTTTCCTATAACTAATTTTTGTTTCTGTGTCTTTTATATACAATATTTGCATCAACTTATTTTATTTATTACATTTTCCAAAAATTGCAAATTTATCTTATATTTTTTGTTTTCATTGTTTATACGTTCATTCCATATTTTTATAACTTCATTATAGAGTTTTTCTTTTATCTCTCATTAATTCTCACTCTATCTCTCTCTTTACAGGTAAAAATGAGTAGGAGGGCTTAAACACCGCAATAATGTTTACCAATTACTCAGTTTTTGTTTATTTTGGTTTAATACACACGAGGACCACCAGGTAGATCATAATGTTCTATTTCTCTTAGAGCACACCTTTTGAATCAGTTAGATTTGTCTTCTGAAAACACTCTCACTCTCTGGTGTCTCTTTGTTGAATACCAACAAAAACAGACCAATACAAATTTATTGCATTGGGTTCCGTGTTTCGTGTAGCTGTTGGTGTGTTAGAGCAATCCGAAATGCATTTTAAAGTTACAAGATACACAAATAATCTTAAAGATACATTTTTTTCTCAACTATCTCTTCAATGGTTTCTTCTTTTTATCGATCATTCGTTGTTGTTGTTTTTTTTCACACAATTTAAACATGCAGGCATGTTTTCTTAAAATTTCTTGTGTGTTTTTTGATATTTTAGATTTTTTCAACATCATTGGTGGACAATTGACAGCAGTGGTGGGGGCTAGCACCATCTCTTGAGGGGGCCACACATTGATTTGCTGTTCATACTGCTGGCTATCCACACCAATGTCTTCAATACATATGGTAAGTTTAAAATTTCATTCTTTTTAATTTTCGTAGAATTTTACTTAAATTTCACTAACCACAACATTTTATATGATTTCCTATATTCTATATGATTTTTTTTCCTTGGTATTGTGGGCTTCACGACATTTCTTCGGTTTGTTAATTTTTTTTTCTTTGAAGGGGAAAACATGTGTTATTTTACAATTTTATTTGATATGGTATGAATATTTGCTGTGTTTGTAATTTTCCCCCCAATAACTCTTTTTTATTTGAGGATATTTGCACTTTTAATAATTTCACATTGTATACAAAATATTTTTACAATTGACAATTCAACCTAATTATTTTTACAATATTTACTTTTTGCTTTGTTTTTCTTGGTGTGGCAGTCTAGTATTTGACTATTGTGTATTCCTTTTTGTACTTTAGAGGAGAAACAACGACGACCCTATTTACTGCCTACCGCAACAAACCCGTTTTAATCCGCTATTCAACCAACCGTTAACGAGGACGTCCAACACTCAACTGATCTCAGGGAGAATACGATGCCATAATCGTACACGTATGTACGCTCTCGCAATACAAACTCATTCGTGTATCTGAAGTTCTCTCAATTATTTGGATCATTTTAGTTTAGTTAAACTGGAGAGTTGTGGTAAGTGTGTATTTGTTGTTTGAGGACTGCTGCGAGCAGTGTTGCCAGTATTGGGGATTTTTCCCCAAATTGGGGATATTTTTTCGCAAATGGGGATGCAATTTCTGAGCTGGGGATTTGGTGGGGAATTTCCATTAATTTGGGGATTTTTGTGGAGATTTTTTTTTCGAAAAAACGATTTAATCTTTTTTAATAAAATTCTATTTCAATAGACAATTTTGCCAAAATTTTATTTCTATAGAAAATTTTGTCAAAATTTTATTTTTGTAAGAATTTTGTCAAAAATTTTTTTCTGTAAAAAATTTTGTCAAAATTTTATTTCTGTAGAAAATTTTGTCAAAATTTTATTTCTATATAAAATTTTATCAAAATTGTATTTCTATATAAAATCTTATCAAAATTGTATTTCTATAGAAAATATTGTCAAAGTTTTATTTCTATATAAAATTTTACAAAATTCTATTTCTATAGAAAATTTTGTCAATTTATTTTTCTATATAGAACATTTTGTCACAATTTTATTTCCATGTAAAAAAATTTCTCATTTTTTTTTTCATATAGAAAATTTTCTCAAAATTTTATTTCTATATAGAAAATTTTATCAGAAGTTTATTTCTATAGAACAGTTATGACAAATTCTACAAATCTACCAAACAATAAAAAAAAATCTACCATTTCTGGTAGAATTAGAACAACTTGGCAAAGTGTCTGCCACCCAAGTTTACTACATGAATATTTAGCAGTCATTTTTTGTTCATAAGTACAAGGAGACCGAAATCCCATTTTCATATCTCAAGCATTTGGAAGACGATCACCAGTTTCTTGGAATTGTGGTTTGAAATCTTGATCTTATTGCAGCTTGCTGGATTTTACAAAATTTTAATTTTTAAATTATTACTGATTTTCTACAGCAGAGCCCTTTGCTTTATTTTTTTTTTTTTTTTTCAAAAAAAAAAAACTTGTCAAAAATGTATTGGGGATTTTTGTGAGGAATTTAAATTTAAATTGTGGATTTTTGGTGACGAAAACATCACAATTTGGGATTCAGAAAAATGCTGGCAACACTGGCTGTAAGTCATAGTCAAACTCAATAATATTTTACATTTAGTTTAATTGGAATTTCTTCAACCTTTTTATTTATAATAAAATAACATTTTATTGATTATTTTACATCTATTTAATTTTTTACAGAGTTTGAACAAAATTTCTGGAATTTTCGGTATTTTCTCTAAATTCAGCTCCATGTCACACCTCAGGCTCTGCCTCCCTCAAGTCGTCTGTTGTTGTACGAGTATTTGTATGGGTTTGTTATTTAATGACATATACTTTCCCAATCGGTTCAAATGACAGGCATCCCCAAGTTAAATTTAAAGTCCCTACATCAGATTCTAGATTCATAACAACCCTTTTTATTTGAATTTTTGGGGACATCTTCTCCGATGAAATAAAGCCTTTCATATTATTTTAAATCTAAATTCTATAAATGTTTACCCTTATTACTTCAATGACCACGGGATGTAGAATCGTGAAATGTTTCTTTTGGTTTCGAGCAATTTGCAGAAGGTTATAGGGAGACCGAAGTATATGACAATTATATTACACCTTTTCCTATATAAACCAAATTTGACATAACTCTTCATGATGGTTATAACGTCCTTTTAGATTTCCATTTTCAGTCAAATTGGATAAAATTGCAGTTTCTAGAAACCTTATACATCAAATCGGAACATCGGTTTAGATGGAGTGTATACCAAAACATAAACTGACACCACTTTCGACTAGAGGTGTGCACGTGACACGAAATTGTCGTGACTCACGCGTGAGTCACGCCGACGACAACGGCGTGAGTGTGCGTGAGCGTGATTAACCAACCAAATGTCGTGCGTGAGCGTGAGTCACGAAAATATTATCTTCGTGAGTGTGCGTGAGTAACGAATTTCGGAAAAACACGCTCACGAAAATAATCCCGCTTACGAACATAAAATGCTTACGAGTTGAATTCATTTATAATTTTAGTGACATCCTAGGTGGTAAAAGTTTTATAACGCACTCGATTTTAACCATACTCATGTTTTCATTCAGGTTCTATAGGTAAATAACTCTTAAAATTATTCGTGAGTCACGAGGTTTTTCGTGAGTCACGACATTTAAAAGATTTTCGTGCGTGAGTGTGCGTGAATATGATTTCTCTGTCTTAAGTGTGCATGAACAAAATATTACTCACGTGCACACCTCTACTTTCGACACAACTATTTGTGGAACTAAAATACCTCCGGAATTTTAGTTTCAGTCATATCGAATAAAAATTGGTACTTATTTTTATTTATTATTTTTTTGGTATTAAACAAAATTAATTGAATCAATTATTTGTTTAATTTAATAATATTCAGTTAACACCTTAACCCTTTCTAATCATGACTTTCCCCCTTGTTCTGGTTTACGAGTTCGCAAAATGTAAAATTTTTCCCCAATCGCTAGTCTCTAAACCACAATTATATCGAAATTTTTACATACTGTTCTTATGGATAAGGAAATTAAATGGAAGAAATTTCTTAGTAAAATATGAAATGGTTCGGAATTTATTGACAGTAAACAATTTTGCATTTGGCGAATCCGTAAACCAGAACATGGGGGTTTGCCAGTTTATGATTGTTGCAATCTGGCATCATCCTCTCCTACACTGTTAGAAAAATATGTTTTTCATATGTTCCGATATAAACAAAATGTGTTTCGGGCACAATTTTAAAACACAATATATTTAAGTGCAAACATGTAATGTTCCTAAACTAACACCAAATGTTTGGGACATCTATGTTAATATGTTAGAATATATTATTATGTTTCATAAAAATCATATGTGTGAATGCAAACATATATAAATTTACAAATTTCGACTAAACATATTCATTTTTTATATTTTATTCAAAGCGACAGAGAGAGTATAGAGAAAGAAATAGAGATGGAAACCGGGAGAGTTGACGAAAGATATCAACATAACACAGCGAGAGAATCAAAAGAGAGCGATTTCTGTGAAACCGCTTGTATGTTGTTTCGGAAAACTGTTTTATGATAAGGCCAAAAATTGTTTTGTTTATCATTTTGGCATTAAGGGCACAATTTTTTCTTGGTTCGTTAAAAGAAATCAGGGGTCTTCATAAAAATAACGAAAGGGCACTATACTCTTTTTAGAGTTGGGACAGTAAAATGAAATAAGGAGGAAATAGTGAAAAATTACACAGTAAAATGTATAAAAACAAAGTTTAGTTCCTCTTAATTAATAAGTAGTCCACGAGGAGTTGACGGACACCTTCAAATATAAAAGCGTGCGTTAAGTTCGAGTTTTGCAGCTAAAACAATTTAAAAAGTTTATTTTCTTTAAAATGAATTATTAAAGAAAAATAATATGCATTTTAGAGCGATGGTGTTAAATGCTAGTAAAAAACTGTTCACGCCTAAATAAATTTATGTTTATATTATAAAATTATTTATGTACGTTTATACTCGACTCCACGTTCTTCTTTTGTTAGAGTTTTTGAATTCCTTCCAAATTTTAAAGTTTTGTACCAAAAACAGGTTTTTGTTACAAAATTTTTATTTTTGCAAAAAAAAAGTATTTTATCCAAAAATCAGTCAATTTCGTTTATATCAAGCACTGCTACTGTCTATAAATCTTTAATAACCCACATTTCGAAGTTTCATTATAAAAATTTAATATAGTATAAATATAAATGTGTAAATTAAAAAAATAAAGTGTTCGGTCGGAGCAGGAATTGAACCCACGACCCTTTGCATGCAAGGCAGACATGCTAACCACTGCTCCACGTGGCAAACAAATGTATGTTTCTGTTAAATAATGTTATGTTTGCATGGGCTCGTGGAGGTTGTTTCTAAACATGGTTCGATATGACCCATTTGCAATACCATTTGACATGCATCAATAACAAAAAGTTTCCAGGCGATGGAACTCCGGGGCCGAGACCAATATTTCGACGTGTTATACACGGAATGACAAAGTATATAAACCCCTCATCTTATACACCCTCAAAAAAAATCGCTTCTTTAACATATGTTCCAAACATATTTTGCAGGAAGCACATATATTATTGGATACTGCCGAAACATTAATATGTTTGTTTTATGTGAACATATTATATGTTTGGAAGCATTTTGAGCCCAAAAATATTATATGCTTGGAATAATTTTTCCCAAAGACGATTGTGCTCATCGCCTAAAATACTCGTGATTTTCACTTCCACGAAATATTTTAGTTCTTGGCACCTTTTTCTGTAATACAAATAATGTTGACGAAATTATTCACTTTTATAAATTTTTTAAATTTTACCTTTCGCCTGCACGGAGAATCGAACCGAGGACCATACAGTTTGTAACCCAACACACTATTCACTGGGCTACGTAGCTGTTACAGTCACCAGTAGATAATTATCGTTATAAGTAACATTTATATAGCATAGTTTGGAGCGCCGATGAGCCCATACAAACACAACAGTATTTAACAGAAACATACATGTGTTTGCCACGTGGAGCAGTGGTTAGCATGTCTGCCTTGCATGCAAAGGATCGTGGGTTCAATCCCTGCTCCGACCCAACACCATTTTTGAATTTACACAATCTATCGACTTGAAACTTGGCACAAGTAGTTGTTATTGATGTAGGTCAGATGGTATTGCAAATGGGCCATATCGGTCCACTTTTACGTATAGCCCCCATATAAACCAATCCCCAGATTTGGCTTGCCGACCCTCAAAGAGAAGCAAATTTCATCCGATCCGGCTGAAATTTGGTACATGGTGTTAGTATATGGTCTGTAACAACCGTGCAAAAACGGTTACCACGTATGGATTTATATACAATTTAGAAGACGGTGTTAGGAGTTCTAAGATACCTTGCCATCGGCAAGCGTTACCGAAACTTAAGTAATTCGATTGTGGATGGCAGTGTTTAGAAGCTGTTTCTACGCAATCCATGGTGGAGGGTACATAAGCTTCGGCCTGGCCGAACTTACGGCCGTATATACTTGTTTTTCTTTAATAATTCATTTTAAAGAAAATAAACTTTTTAAATTGTTTTAGCTGCAAAACTTGAACTTAATGCCCACCTTTATATTTGAAGGTGTCCGTCAACTCCTCGTGGACTACTTATTAATAAAGAGGAGCTAAACTTTGTTGTTATACATTTTACTGTGTAATTTTTCACTATTTCCTCCTTATTTCATTTTACTGTCCCAACTCTAAAAAGAGTATAGTGCCCTTTCGTTATTTTTATGAAGACCCCTGATTTCTTTTAACGAACCAAGAAAAAAATTGTCCACACATACATAAAATGCTGCTTTCAAGGCGAAAACATATGCTGTGTGTTTTTCAAATGTCTATTCTCTTGGTTCCGAATGTCTATTCTCTTTATTCAAATTAAATAATATTTAGACTTAAGCATATCAAAATTTTGGCCTTATCATAAAACAGTTTTCCGAAACAAAATACAAGCGGTTTCACAGAAATTGTTCTCTTTTGATTCTTTCGCTGTGTTATGTTCGCTGTTTGAATAAAATATCACAACAACCTTCATGCCCCAAACATAATATATTCTAACATATTAACATAGATGTCCCAAACATTTAGTGTTAGTTTAGGAACATTACATGTTTTGCACTTAAATATATTGTGTTTTAAAATTGTGCCCGAAACATATTTTTTTTACCTCGGAACATATGAAAAACATATTTTTCTAACAGTGTATGTATGTATTCACCATATGTGTGATGTTGGGCTAGTGTTCGCCCTATCCGTCGCTTTGATTTGATTTCACAGAGACTCCATAGCATGCGTATGTATATGAAAATAATAATGCAATGCCAGTACCATGGTGGCACTTGAGATTTGCGAACTGTTTTACTTACGCATATATCCGTTATTCGGTGAAGGTATGAGATTAAGGTTACCAAGACTGCCTTGTTGTTATAGCATCTTGGATATACGAAGATGATAATCCTTAATTTTATATAGACATAGCTCAGGGTTTAAAGCTTATAATGTTAGAGATTTTTAATTACAATAAATGTTGCTTTTAAATTATGGAAGTAAATTGATGTTAGTCTCTGGTTTCTCGACTACGAGTAGTTACCATTTGAGGCACAATAGTACCATACTCTTAAAGCTTTGTCTTATGTTTTGAAAACTTTATATTTCACCTCTTTTTAGCCTTGCCTAAATATAGAATGCGACTGCTACCGGATGCTAAATTTCCTCAGACACTTAGACAAATATGTCTATAGATATTCCTTCCAACAACTTCGAAGGACTTGTGGGGGCACCGTCCGACTTTAAGCTCTCCCCACTTGTTTAACGTATAATAAATGTCTTTATTTTCATCTAATATTCATGATTGCAAAGAGAATGTCTATACTATGTTCAATACTAATTATACCACTGCAATGCTTCTTCTTACAATGTATGGGAGATTTATTTCATATTTATTTTAAGTCGCGTTTGTTATGTTGGACTTGAATAAGCGATAAGACATGAATTGTTTCGATGATTGTTTCCTTAAGTTTGTGTACACTACACAAGGGTATATGTACTGCATTCTCTTCCATGGATTGCAATTGATAAAGAGGACAGTAAAAAATCAGTTCATTATTTCTGTCCCATAGGAATTTCCATTCATTAATGCGATGTAAATTACACGACTTCCAGCTGATTACTTATTTCTCGTGTGAAAATATTTTTTCATTAATTCTAAAGATAAAAATTTCAGATAATAATATAAATATTAATAATTTTTTTATTTCGATATAACCACCCAGCAAAAAAAATTTGGAAGTTCCTCCAAAGGCACAACTTTAAAAGTACTTCCAGAAGATGTACTCCCAATGATGTTCTTTATTTTAACTACCCAGGAAGTTATTTTAATTCAATTTTTTATATCTTGGTTTTTTCATATTTTTAATGGGTAATTTTAACTTTTTTTGTTTCAAATACGTTAAAAACGGAGTAAGAATTCATAAAATGGTACAAATCATTTAAATTTTATCGAAAAAAATGCCAAATTCAATCTGAAAAAAAATTGTGAATTTTTGAAAATATTTGAGATCAAACGTTTCGGACAAGTGTTAGAATCCATCAAAAATTACAAAAAATTATAACAATTATTTATTTGACAAAATATCACAGAATTTTTTAATTTACATCCAAAATATTGAATTCGGATCACACCTAAAAAAGTGATGCAAATTCAGTGCAACGGCTGTTGAAATGGAGGACATCCATCCTATGACAAGCCCATGTTAAATTCATCGCTTCTGCGTCAATTTGGCACCATTTCCAGATCCAAAAAGAACATTTTCACTACTTTTTTGGAGACGCTTTTTTGCTGGGCACATTTAGTCTTAACTTCCCAGCAAAAAAGCGTCACCAAAAAAGTAGTGAAAATGTTCTTTTTGGATCCGGAAGTGGTGCAAAATAAAGAACTTCTTTGGGAGGACATTTTTGGAAGTGTTTTTAAAGTTGTGCCTTGGGTTTGGCCACTCGACCCAAAAATAATCTACCAAAATTTCGAGAAAATTTTACAAAAAAAAAAAACAAGTAAGGAAAGTCTAAAGTCGGGCGGGCCGACTATATTATACCCTGCACCACTTAGTAGATCTAAATTTTCGATACCATATCACATTCGTCAAACGTGTTTGGGGCTATATATAAAGGTTTGTCCCAAATACATACATTTGAATACAAAATCTGCTGACTCAAAATTTAAGTCGGCTAATGCACTAGGGTGGAACACAATGTTAGTAAAAAATATGGGAAACATTTAAATCTGAAGTAATTTTAAGGAAACTTCGCAAAAGTTTACTTATGATTTATCGCTCGATATACATGTATTAGAAGTTTAGGAAAATTAGAGTCATTTTTACAACTTTTCGACTAAACAGTGGCGATTTTACAAGGAAAATGTTGGTATTTTGACCATTTTTGTCGAAATCAGAAAAACATATATATGGGAGCTATATCTAAATCTAAACCGATTTCAACCAAATTTGGCACGCATAGCTACAATGCTAATTCTACTCTCTGTGCAAAATTTTAACTAAATCGGAGCAAAAAAATGGCCTCTGTGGTCATATGAGTGTAAATCGGCCGAAACCTATATATTGGAGCTATATCTAAATCTGAACCGATTTCAACCAAATTTGACACGCATAGCTACAATGCTAATTCTACTCCCTGTGCAAAATGTCAACTAAATCGGAGCAAAAAATTGGCCTCTGTGGTCATATGAGTGTAAATCGGGCGAAAGCTATATATGGGAGCTATATCTAAATCTGAACCGATTTCAACCAAATTTGGCACGCATAGCTACAATGCTAATTCTACTCCCAGTGCAAAATATCAACTAAATCGGAGCTAAAGATTGGCCTCTGTGGTCATATGAGTGTAAATCGGGCGAACGATATATATGGGAGCTATATCTAAATCTGAACCGATTTCAATAAAATTTTGCACACTTGACTACACTGCTAATTCTACTCCCTGTGCAAAATTTCAACCTAATTGGGGTAAAACTCTGGCTTCTGGGACCGTATTAGGGCATATCGGGCGAAAGATATATACGGGAGCTATATCTAAATCTGAACCGAGTTCAATGAAATTTGTCACACTTGACTATAGTACTAATTGTTCTTCTTGTGCAAAATTTTAAGCGAATTAGGGTAAAACTCTGGCTTCTGGGGCCATATAAGTCCATATCGGGCGAAATATATATAATGGAGCTATATCTAAATCTTAACCGATTTCTTCCAAAATAAATAGGGATCTATTCTGAGCCAAAACACATACTTGTGCCAAATTTGAAGGCGATTCGACTAAAACTGCGACCTAGACTTTGATTACAAAATGTGTTCACGGACAGACGGACATGGCTATATCGACTCAGGAGCCCACCCTGACCATTTTTGCCAAAGACACCATGTGTCTATGTCGTCTCCTTCTGGGTGTTGCAAACATATGCACTAACTTATAATACCCTGTTCCACAGTGTGGAGCAGGGTATAAAAAAACCAAACAAACAAATTTTATTTCTATAGAAAATTTTGTTAAAATTTTATTTCTATCGAAAAGTTTGTCAAAATTTTTCAAGTTTTAAGTTGCGTTTTGTTGTCTTTATATGTTCATATTTGTATATAACGTGTAAACTCAAACAATATCTATGTAAGTTATTCATGTTTTTGTTTGCAATAAAAGATCTTAATAAATTTCATTCAAATAGAAAAAAAGCCCCTGAAGAAGACAACAAGGAATTGTCGAAACGTTGGGAAAAATGTAATAAAACTTGTTTTATTTACAAAACAACATTGGTCTAATTAGCTTAATAAACTGAACCGAACATCATTGAACTCCTGGCCAAATACATTGTATAAAAAATTTTATTTCAACAGAAAATTTTGTCAAAAGTTAATTTCTATAGAAAACTTTGTCAACATTTTATTTCAAAAGCTTGTCAAAATTTTATTTCTATAGAAAAATTTGTCAGAAGTTCATTTCTATAGAAAATTTTGTCAAAAGTTTATTTCTATAGAAAATTTTATCAAAAATCTTTGTCAAAAGTTTATTTCTATTGAAAAGTTTGTCAAAATTTTATTTCAATAGAAAAGTATGTCAAAATTTTATTTCTATAGAAAATTTTGTCAAAATTTTATTTCTATAGAAAATTTTGTCAACATTTTATTTCTATCGAAAATTTAACAAATTTAGCACAGCTCAATTCGGAATTAATATACTTTTAGATTGCAAATTTCAAGAAGGTCGAATGGAAATTGCGGATTTCGTTCTCTCAAGAATTCAAATCGGGAGATCGGTCTATATGGGAGCTATATCAAAACATACTCCATCTTTAAACTTGAACTGCCTTCAGACAAATGATGAGTTTTCTTTTGCTACAAATATATAATCTTTCGAATTTAGAAATCCACGATGAAGGGTATTCAAAACCCATGTCAACCACTTGAATCTCGCAATTCTGGAATAACTCAAATTGTTTAAAATACAAACGGGTCCATTCACTGAACTATTGACAGAGGTGATTTCCGATAATAAAAACGCATGTGTTTTTATGAGTGACAGCGATTCTTGGCATGGAATTTATTCACTTCTAAACCAACAACCATTGACCAAATGAGATGCGAATTATTATTTTTTGAAATAAAAATAAATTTTTATGTCGCCAACTGTAGTCATTGCTTACAATCTAAATACGAGCAAAGTGTTATTCATGGAAGATCCATCAGTAATGTGAGACACTGAACATTGTTTTCAACGAAAAAAAAAACAACATCAACTAAATATACAAAAAAAATCCATAAACACATTTTGTTTGTATTCGATCAGCACTTAAGTTAATTAACTCTCCAATATTGTTTGTTTATTAACCCATTCAATACAAATTATGTGAAGGGTTTTCTTCACAAAATTTGTATTGAATTGAATCCCCTTGAGTTAAAAATTTAATTTCCATTCCAGATTATTTTCTTGTTTTATCATCATGACTGTGTGGTGTGGATTGTAATCTGTTCTGTAGGAAAAAGAGTGTGTCTTTTCTGTACCATCCACCATATCGTGGTGTTACACTAACTTTGTCATTTCGTTTGTAACGTATTGAATTATTGGTCTCAGATCCCATAAATTGTATATATTTTTGGTCGTAGTGAATTTCTAAGTCGATCTTGTGATGTCCGTCCGTCAGTCTGTTGAACAAGTAGTTATTATTGATGTAGATCGAATAGTATTGCAAGTGGGTCATATAAACCGACACCTAAATTTCACTTTTAGAACTGGAAAAACCGGTTCTCAAATTTGACTATTTGAGTCTTATTGAGGAAATAATTTTATCCGATCCGTTTGAAATTCGACACGTGATGACCTCTACTAACCATTCAAATGTTTTTCTCATATCGGATATATAATGCAACGAAGTAAAGCACTATTTTTAAAAAAGTCGGAATTGACTACAATTGGCAAGAATTATGGCGTTCAAAAGACTGATAAAGCCATCACACGGTACCCAAAAGTGGAAATAACATTTCCACTTTTGGGGAAATAAAATTTTGACAAAATCTTCCATAGAAATAAAATCTCGACAAAATCTTCTATAGAAATAAAAATTTTTCAAAATTTTCAATATAAGTTTGTCAACATTTTCTATATAAATAAAATTTTGTCAAAATTTTCTATAGAAATAAAATTTTGACAAAATTTTCTATAGAAATAAAATGTTGACAAAATTTTCTATAGAAATAAAATTTTGACAAAATTTTCTATAGAAATAAAATTTTGACACAATTTTCTATAGAAATTAAATTTTGACAAAATATTCTATAGATATAAAATTTTGACAAAATTTTCTATAGAAATAAAATTTTGACACAATTTTCTATAGAAATAAAATTTTGACAAAATTTTCTATAAAAATAAAATTTTTGACAAAATTTTCTATTGAAATAAAATTTGACAAAATTTTCTAAAAACCAAAATTTTGACAAAATATTTAAAAATAAAATTTTGACAAAATTTTCTATAGAAATATGTTTGCGAGTAGAGACAATATATTTAAGAAAATCAGATGTCTCAAACGTAATATGTTCTAACACCCAGCAAAAAAAGCTTCGCCAAAAAAGTAGTGAAAATGTTCTTTTTGGATCCGGAAGTGGTGCCAAATTGACGCAGAAGGGATTAATTTAACATGGGCTTGTCATAGGACAGATGTCCGCTATTTCAACAGCCGCTGCACTGAATATGCATCACTTCTTAAGGTGTGAGGCGAATTCAGTGTTTGGGACGTGAATTAAGAAATTTTGTTATATTTTGACAAATAAATAATTTTTAAAATCGTTTATGATTTCTAATGCATTATAACGCTTGTCTGGAACTTTAGTGATCAAATATTTTCAAAAATTCGAAATTTTTCTACAAAGGATTTAGCATATTTATACCCTCCACCATAGGATGGGGGGTATATTAACTTTGTCATTCCGTTTGTAACACATCGAAATATTGCTCTAAAACACCATAAAGTATACATATTCTGAGTCGATCTGAGCATGTCCGTCCGTCCGTCCGTCCGTCTGTTGAAATCACACTAACTTCCGAACGAAATAACTTGGCACAAGTAGTTGTTATTGATGTAGGTCGGATGGTATTGCAAATGGGCCATATCGGTCCACTTTTACGTATAGCCCCCATATAAACGGACCCCCAAATTTGGCTTGCGAGGCCTCTAAGAGAAGCAAATTTCATCCGATCCGGCTGAAATTTGGTACATGGTGTTAGTATATGGTCTCTAACAACCGTGCAAAATTTGGTCCACATCGGTCCATAATTATATATAGCCCCCATATAAACCGATCCCCGATTTGGCTTGCAGAGCCTCTAATAGAAACAATTTTTATCCGATCCGGCTGAAATTTGGTACATGGTGTTAGTATATAGTATCTAACAACCATGCAAAAATTGGTCCATATCGATCCATAATTATATATAGCCCCCATATAAACCGATCCCCCGATTTGGCTTGCGGAGCCTCTGCGAGAAGCAAATTTCATCCGATTCGGCTGAAATTTGGTACATGGTGTTAGTATATGGTCTCTAACCATGCAACAATTGGTCCATATCGGTCCATAATTATATATAGCCCCCATATAAACCGATCACCATATTTGACCTCCGGAGCCACTTAGAAGACCAAAATTCATCTGATTCAGTTGAAATTTGGTACGTGATGTTAATACATGGCCTCAAACACCCATGCGAAAATTGGTCGATATCGGTCCATAATTATATATAGGCCCCATATAAACCGATCCCCAGATTTGACCTCCGGAGCACCTTGGAAGAGCAAAATTCTTCCCATTCGGTTGAAATTTGGTACGTGATGTTAGTATAGGGTATCCAACAACCATGCAGGAATTGGTTCCTATCAGTCCATAATAATATATAGCTTCCATATAAACCGATCCCCAGATTTGACATTCGGTGCCTTTTGTAGAAGAAAACTTCATCCGATCTGGTTGAAATTTGGTACGTGGTGGTAGCATATGATATTTAAAACCATATGAGTTGAAATTTGTGGATGACAGTCTTTCGTAGAATTTTCTACGCAATCCATGGTGGAGGGTACATAAGATTCGGCCTGGCCGAACTTACGGCCGTATATACTTGTTTTTCGGCTAAATTTAAATAATTTGTACCATTTTATCTATTCTTAATCTGTTTTTAACCTATTTGAAATAAAAAAATGAAATTTCCCATCAAAAATATGGAAAAAGCGAGTTATAATGAAATTGACTCAAATGAACTTCCTATGCAGTTAAAATAAAGAACATCTTTTGGAGAGCATTTTTGGAAGTTCTTTTAAAGTTGTGCCTTGAGAAGAACTTCCAAATTATTTTGCTGTAAGCATATACAGTGCTGTTCAAAACATTTGCAACTAGCCTTACCATGAATTTAATATAGGTATATCTCCCATAATAATAATAATAACTTTATTGCGTGAAATATCACGAAAGGCAACTACATAGCACCCTGTAATATTTTGTTCTTTAAGGGCATTATTTTTTGTATTTTTATACCCACCACCATAGAATGGTGACGGGGGTATAATAAGTTTGTCATTCCGTTTGTAACACATCGAAATATCGATTTCCGACTATATAAAGTATATATATTCTTGATCAGGGAGAAATTCTAAGACGATATAACGATGTCCGTCTGTCTGTCTGTCTATCTGTCTGTCTGTTGTAATCACGCTACAGTCTTCAATAATGAAGCTATCGTGCTGAAATTTTGCACAAACTCGTCTTTTGTCTGCAGGCAGGTCAAGTTCGAAGATGGGCTATATCGGTCCAGGTTTTGATATAGTCCCCATATAAACCGACCTCCTGATTTGGGGTCTTGGGCTTATAGAAATCGTAGTTTTTATCCAATTTGCCTGAAATTTGAAATCTAGAGGTATTTTATGACCATAAAGAGGTGTGCCAAAAATAGTGAGTATCGGTCCATGTTTTGGTATAGCCCCCATATAGACCGATCTCCCGATTTTACTTCATGGGTTTATAGAAACCGCAGTTTTTATTCAATTTACCTGAAATTGGAAATCTAGAGGTATTGTAGGACCACAAATAAGTGCGCCAAAAATTGTGAGTATCGGTCCATGTTTTGGTATGGTCCCCATATAAAACGACCTCCCGATTTGGGGTCTTGGGTTTATAGAAACCGTAGTTTTTATCCAATTTGTCTGAAATTGGAAATCTAGAGGTATTTTAGGACCATAAAGAGGTGTGTCGAAAATGGTGAGTATCGGTCCATATTTTCGTTTAGCCTCCATATAGACCGATTTCCCGATTTTACTTCTTGGGCTTCTAGAATCCGAAGTTTTTATACTATTTGCCTGAAATTGGAAATCTAGAGGTATTTTCGGGTCATAAAGAGGTATGCCGAAAACGGTGAGTATCGGTCCATATTTTAGTATAGCCCCCATAAGAACGATCTCCCAATTTAACTCCTTGGGTTTCTAGAAACCGTAGTTTTTATCTGTTTTGCCTTAAATTGTAAATATTCGGTGAGTATCGGTCCATATTTTAGTATAGCCCCCATAAGAACGATCTCCCGATTTAACTCCTTGGGTTTCTAGAAACCGTAGTTTTTATCTGTTTTGCCTTAAATTGTAAATATTCTGGTATTTTAGGCTCACAAAAACGTGTATCGGATTAAGTTTTTATCGGTCCATTTGGTAATGCTTCCATTTAGACCGACTTCACTTCTTGAGGGTGTAGAAGGCGCACTGATCATGAAAATTGCTTGAAACTCAATGTAAAATTTCCAGATTTTACTTCTACAGATTTAAGATTTCAAATCAAAACGTTATTTTATAATTTTCTTGCACACTTACAAGAGATGTTAATGATTCCTCTAAAACTCAAACAAAAATGGTTCTTATAAATCCAGAATCTGATATAGTCCTCATAGGTGAAATCTTTAAATTTATCTTCGGGAAGTGTCCTCAAGTCCTCAAGCCCTCCTGAAATTTCAAAGGAACCCCTAATATTTGGTTCATGGTGGTGGGTATTTAAGATTCGGCCCGGCCGAACTTACTGCTGTATATACTTGTTTTACCTGAAATAGTTATAAGGACCTATAAGAAGATGGATTAAATGTACAATAATGGCATTGTAAGAATATCGTTAAGTCTATTGCTTAATTTGGCCATAAACTGATCGCCATAGGCCTTAATGCCCTATTTTTTGAATAATTTGATAAAATTACCGGCAATAAGCATAATCAACATAATAAAAAGCAAAATATCGATGATTTTAAAGTTGGGGTATCACAAAAATGAATTTCGGAAGCGTACAATACGCAAACACCAACTGCGTCTCGAGTTGTAAACAGTGGATGCAGCCTAAGATTACGTCAAAAGAAGATCATATAATCATAAGAACTATGCAACAATTCAGCATTAGAAGCCAGAGTGCCATTATACAAGAATGTCAAAAATCACCGTTTTCAAAGAAAACATAGGTAATAAGACCAACTAGAAGAATGGTGATGTGAAATCATTCAAATATGAGCCACTCACCCACACAAAAATGCATTTCTCTGTGGCCGAGAGAAATTTTTGTGTGGGTGATTGGCTCATATTTGCATGATTTGCCATCGGATAACTTAGTCATTTTTCGGTCGTTTTTTTCTTTTAGTTGGTCTTATTACTTACGTTAGAGTATCGTCTATACCATGTTTTAAAATGGTTTATACTTTTCTGGCGGAAAAGGTCCATTGTAAAATACGATTTTTTTGAAAATTTTGATTTTTCGCATTGATATTTTTTGAACCACTTAACTTATCACAGATCCAATTACATTGGTCATCTTATTACCTTTTATTTAAGTACCAACAACGTTGTAATCGGACATTTCTAACTCGAGATAAAATGAGCTTAATGGAAAAAGAGCGAAAATTTAAAAATAACGGGATATCTCAAAAACTGTTCCATAAAAATTTTTTAAAAATTTTTTTCGAATTCAGCAGCTCAAAATACATGAAGCAACTTATGTTATTGTGAAAAAATGGAAAAAAAGGAATTTCGTGTTCTGATAAAATACAGTTTTCTGAAGGGAAAAACTACGGTGGAAGCAAAAACTTTGCTTGATCATGAGTTTCCAGACTCTGCCCCCAGGGAAATCAACAATAATTGATTGGTATGCAAAATTCAAGCGAGGTGAAATGAGCACGGAGGACGGTGAACGCAGTGGACGCCCGAAAGAGGTGGTCAAGTCATTGAGAACGATGGCAAAAATTCATGAATTGGGCTTCGAATTGCTTCCCCACCCACCGTATTCTCCAGATCTGACCCCCAGTGACTTTTTCTTGTTCTCAGACCTCAAAATGATGCTCGCAGAGAAAAAACTTGGCTGCAATGAAGAGGTGATCGCCGAAACTGGGGCCTATTTTGAGGCAAAACCGAAGGAGTACTACCAAAATGGTATCAAAAAATTGGAAGGTCGTTATAACCATAGCATAGCAGATAATTGTTTTTGTTGGCTCTAACCTAAATTTTTTTTGTGATCATGGTGACAACCTGTGGCAAATGTGATGAGAATATTAGCGCTAGGAAGCCATCGCTTCAATGCAAGAGCTGTGCGTATTGGTTTCACTCCTCATGTGCTGGTGTCACTGATAGAGAACTTACAGTGCTAAAGAATACGAAGCTATTTTCATTTACTTGCTCAGAATGTAATGGTAAACCTAACGATGATGGGGGCGACAACAGCGAGCCGAGCGATAGACTTGAACGCTTTATGGCTGAAATGCGAGCAGAGATGAGTTCTCTCAAGGAGTTCATGAAATCGAAAATGGATACCTGTTTTAATGAGTTAAAAAGCGACATTACTGAGTGCAAAAAAATGGTTAACGATAATGCAGCTTTTGTTTCTTCAAAAATGTCTACATATGACACAGAGATTCATGCTTTGCACCGGAGAATTAATCGCTATGACTTAGTGATTCGAGGACTTCCTGATGGCATTGATAACCTCGTTAGTATTGTGGTTGCATTGGGTGCATTTTTTAACATTCCTGTTGCCGGGCATGATATAGGCCAAGTCTGCTACATCGACAAAAAAAGACAGATATTAGTGAGGTTCAGCAATGTATTTATACGAGATAAAATCATGAGTGCATACTTCAAAAGTCGGAACTTGAGGAGACGTGATATTATTGGAGAGGTCGTAAAGGATAGTGAGACATCCGATGTGAATACTAATCCTCGTGATAGGGTCTTCCTCAATGACCACTACTCACCGGCAGCTGGTAAACTTAATGCTGCCTGTCGTGGCCTCTTAAAAGATGGTTTGATTTCGAAATACAAGATTATTAATGCTGATAAGCTTAGTGCTAAGCTATTATTATTGGATGGAAGAGAAACCTTTGTTTATAATGTGGATGGATGTGCTGCGATTCGTAATGGTAACTCACCTATCTCTTAAAATTAGTTTGATTGTTTGCTACTTTATAAGTATATGCTACATTTTTTTTTTAAGTCTGTGAAGTTGTGATATAATGTCTAATGAATTCCTTTTGTTCTTCTTTTTAATGATCATTATATCTATGCTCCAACTATTGTATTATATTTAAGTATATTTTATTTGATCTCTAATGCTGCTTTGATCAGCTGTACTTTAGCAAAATGAATTTCTAGGTCCATGATGTATAGCGATTATATTGTGCCATTATACTTGTACCGGTACATTTGGTTCCCCACCATACCGTTGTGTTTAATATCCAATGTCAATTAGCCCTAACTTGGGCCCAATTGTTAATGGCAACACATATTTCTCGAACATTCTGCGTCCTTACATAGGCAATTTTTCTGTTGCACATATGAACTGTTGTAGTATTAGGCCCTCTTATAATACTTCCAAGTTTGATGATTTAAAAGCAGTGTTCGGAGGATCGGGTTTTGATGCCATTGGCATCTCTGAAACTTGGCTAAATGAGAATGTGTCGAGTTGTGCTGTTGAGTTACCTGGCTATAGGTTTATTAGGAATGATCGGTCTGGTACTCGCAGGGGTGGTGGTGTGGGTATATACATTTCTCGCAAATTTGTTACTAAGGTTGTTTTCCGAAGTTCAAGTCCAGTTGCGGAGTCTGTTTTTATTGAGCTACATTTGGGGAGCGTTAGGGTTTTGTTTGGTGTGGTGTATCTGCCGCCACCAGCTGACATACATTCATTTGAGGATCTTCATTCGGAACTAGTTTTGAACTATTCCAACATCATTGTTGTGGGAGACTTTAATCTTAACCAGTTTGACTTGGCTAAGTCGGCTTCAGTCCGTTCGTTTTGTGCTAGGAATAATTTGTCCATTTGTCACAATTCAGTTCCCACACACTATGATGTGCAACATAAGTCAACATCACTAATTGACTTTTTTCTTATCAGTAACCCATCTTTGATAAATTTCTCTTCCCAGGTGCAATGCCCTGGTATTTCCCACCATGCGCTGGTTTTTGCTTCTTTTGCCTTACATTCGGCAGCCAATGATGACTATGTTGAATACAGGGACTTTAGGAGGATGGACTGGGATGGGATTGCGAGATTTTGTGATTCCTACAATTTTTCAAATATTTTGGATGAACAGGATGTGGATTCGAAATGTTTTTTGTTCTCATCTTTAATTGACACCTTGTTCGGTTTTGTGCCGACTAGAAGATGTGTACGAAGGACTGATGATTGTTGGATGAAGTTGAGAACTGTTATTTATGCGCGGTCGCTGAGGGACTTGTCTTTTTCTACGTATTTGGCCGATCCATCTGAATATAACTGGAAGGTGTTTTGCAAATATAGGAATCGAGCGAAAGCGGTAGTCAGAAGGGAGAAAAGGAGACATTTTGCAAAATTATTTGCCAGCTTGGACACCTCGGGTATGTGGAGACTGCTTAAGGAGGCTGGATGCTCGAGATCGGTTAATGTGGCTTTTGACTGTGATATTGAGACTTTGAATGAGCATTTTGTGCGAACGCCATTGGATAACGTAGAGTCACACGAACTACCTTTTGATCATTCGGATGGGGATGATGGCTTATTTTCTTTTAGAAGTGTTGATGAATACGATGTTGTGTTGGCCCTGAAAAAGGTAAGATCAGGAGCGATGGGGACAGATGGGATACCTATTCACTTCTTGAAGTTGGTGTATCCATTTATCGCCCTTGTCTTGTTAGATTTAGTCAATTCGATACTTACTACTTCGACGTTTCCTATTCTATGGAAGAAAGCGCGGGTTGTTCCGATTCCTAAGTCGGCCAGAGTTAGGGGCCCGGAAGATTTGAGGCCCATATCAATACTCCCGGCAGTTTCGAAGATAGTGGAGCTCTTAATAAAGGACCAAGTATTGTCGCAAACTAGAAACGCAATCTTCAATTCACAATATGCTTTTCGTGCTGGACACAATACTACATCTCTTCTTGTGCACTTGACGGACACTGCTAGAAGGTGTGAGAATGAAAAAAGGTTGTCTATTCTTGTGTCCCTGGACTTAACCAAAGCTTTTAATTCTATTTGTTATACTACGATGATTAATAAGCTCAGGAATAACTTTAATTTTTCTAATTCGGCGTGTAAGTTGATATGGTCCTTTTTGACTGGTAGGTCGCAATTTGTAGAGATGAATTGTGCTGTGTCTAGCAATCTGGGGTTATCATCGGGTGTACCCCAAGGCACTGTCCTGGGACCCCTTTTATTCATTTTGTATATAAATGACCTCCCTGATTGTGTGGATAGCAGATTTTGTACCCCGTTTTTGTTTGCGGACGACATATTTTTACATTTTAGTTCTGCACGGAATTGCCCTGATTTATTGCGTGATAATATACAATCTTGCCTCGATCGGATTTTTCAATGGTCGGCAGTGAATGCGTTGGCCATTAATCCGGTCAAATCTAAAGCTATCGCATTTTGCTCTTCGAGTCGTTATTTCAATTATGGATTATTTATTGATGGGACTGCTATCGAATTTGTTAGTCAATTTAGTTGTCTTGGAGTTATTCTAGATGAGCAGCTACGCTTTTTGTCCCACATAGAATCTGTCCAGCGTAAGGTTTTGAGTGTTCTACGAAGGATTTATTCTACTAACATTTATTTGCCACTTGGTACTAAGTATCGTATAGCTTGGTCGCTACTCATGCCGCAGGTACTATATGGACTCGAGGTTTATTCGGGCACTACATCTAACAATATTGACTTACTTGGACGTATTGTTAATTCTGTGGCGAGATTTGTCTTTGGCGTTAGGAGAAGGGAACATATATCGGGTTATGTAAGAGAATTGTTAGGATGTTCTTTCAGGGATTTCGTTAAGATTCGCGCAGTGTATCTTTTCTATAGGACGCTTAAGTGCGGAGTAGTTTTACCACTGTGTAATGCATTTTCTTTTATTCGGTCTGCAAGGGTTAATCATATTGATATTCCTCTGAGTAGGTGTAGTACCTTCGATAGATCTTTTCTGATTCGTGTGGCACGTTGTTGGAATTATTTGCCTATTGAATTACAGACTTTTACACACTCTAATAATGCTTTTAGACGTAAGCTTTTGCAGCATTTTTCGGGTGATACTGAATGATTCTCTATTTTTGTGTTGCTTTAACATGGATAATTGGGCATATTTTAGTGTTCATTTTTTTAAATGTATTTATAAATGGCTGGGGAGCCAAATATACTATGGTTAAGTATTTTTTTTTTGTAATTTAGGTAATCTAGATTTTAAGTTTTTGAATTTAATTATTTTCTATAATTCAGGTATTTTGTTTTGCTATGTAATACGTTTTTTTGGCCCTAGGGCTTTTGTATTACTTTGTGGATTAATAAATAAATAAAAAATAAAAATAAATAATCGTTGTATCGCTCTTGAAGGGAACTATGTTGAATAATAAAAACGAATTTTGCCAAAAAATTTTTTTTCTTTGTTAGACCGGGGACTTATCAGATTAAATACGTATATAATTAAGTTTGACAAAATTTTGTATAGAAATAAAATTTTGATAAAAGTTTCTATAGAAATAAAATTTTGACAAAATAAAATTTGGACAACATTTTCTATAGAAATAAAATTTTAACAAAATTTTCTATAGAAATAAAATTTTGTCAAAATTTTCTATAGAAATAAAATTTTGATAAAAATTTCTATAGAAATAAAATTTTGACAAAATTTTCTAAGAAAAAATTTGGAAAATTTTTTATAGAAATAAAATTTTGACAAAATTTTCAAGAGAATTAAAATTTTGACAACATTTTCTATAGAAATAAAATTTTTGTAGATTATTTTTGGCTCGAGTGGCAACCATGATTATGAACCGATATGGACCAATTTTTGCGTGATTGGGGATCGGCTATATATAACTACAGACCGATATGGACCAAATTTGGCATGGATATTAGCGGCCAAATCTGGAGAACGGTTTATATGGGGGGCTATATATATTTATAGACCGATATGGACCAATTCGTGTTTGTTAGAGACCACACACTAACACCACGTTCCAAATTTCAACCAGATCGGATGAATTTTGTTTCTCCAAAAGGCACCGTAGGTCAAATCTGGGGATCGGTTTATATGGGGGCTATATATAATTATGGACCGATTTCGACCAATTTTTGCATGGGTGTTTGAGGCCATATATTAACACCACGAACCAAGTATCAACTGAATCAGATGAATTTTGGTCTTCCAAGAGGCTCCGGAGGTCAAATCTGGTGATCGGTTTATATGGGGGCTATATATAATTATTGACCGACGTGAACCAACTTTTGTATTGTTGTTAGAGACTATATACTAACACCATGTACCAAATTTCAGCCGGATCGGATGAAATTTTCTTCTCTTAGAGGCTCCGCAAGCCAAATCTGGGGATCGGTTTATATGGGGGCTATATATAATTATGGACCGATGTGGACCAATTTTTGCATGGTTATTAAAGACCATATACCAACACCATATACCAAATTTCAGCCGGATCGGATGAAATTTTCTTCTCTTAGAGGCTCCGCAAGCCAAATCTGGGGATCGGTTTATATGGGGGCTATATATAATTATGGACCAATGTGGACCAATTTTTGTATGGTTATTAAAGACCATATACTAACACCATGTTCCAAATTTCAGCCGGATCGGATGAAATTTGGTACAGGGTGTTATTTGGTACAAAGGATGAAAATGCTTTTGTAAGATTCTAAACAATAGAATGAACTGTCACTGTACAAAATCTGTCAGCTGGCAGAAGATTTAGGCTACCTTGCAGATAGCAACTGTTACCATAACCCAAATATTGTAATTCGTTTGTGAATAGCAGACTTTAGTAGAACTTTGTACGCTATCCATGGTGGAGGGTACATAAGAGTCGATGTGGCCGACCTTTTGCCTATACATACTTTCCTTTCATTCTATTTTTATGCATGTGCTGTAGATAGGTCCATATTAGAAAGTGAGTTATTTAATCCAACATTAAGGTTATCATGAAATGACCCATGTTCTCCTTCTCTCTCGCTTTTTCTTTAATTTCACTGATAACACTACTACAGCCTGGTCCTTATTTTTCTTGGAAACTTCTGTGATATGAATTTTGTGATAAAAAAACAGAATGAGTTAACATTAATGTTTTTTCCCGATTTAATTTTTTATAACCAATCAACTACACCGTACATATAAAAGTCAAAATTTGAGAATTGTCAATTGGTCTGAATTCTAAAGAGCTGTATTAGAGAAAACTGTACGATAGATTTGTTTTATAAGCTTTAAATCAATCGAAATACTACCAAGGGGGAAAAAATAGTAAATTTTTTTTTAAATTTCGCGCGTAAATCTTTTCGTCCTACTTTTCTAAGTATATCGTTTCACAACAACCATATTCGCTTAGTGTTCACCAAACTCAAACGAATGGGCATAGGGAATGAAATTAAGTCTATTCCGGAAATTGACTTTAACAACTGCTACAAGAGTTGGAAAAAATAAAGTATATTGCGGTTTCGGGAATCACTTTGGGGGGTGACAAGGCATTTGCAGAATAAATAAAGAATATTAGAATTATCAAACAGAGTCTGACGCACAGTAGTAATTCAGAAATTTTATGTTTATACATAGAAAAAAAAAAACCGTAGTTAAACTAACGCTAAATTTAACTTTTTTTATTAGAAAAAAATTATTTGCTAGGAGTTAGATTTTATAATTTTTCTGAAAATTTCAACAACTTAATGAAATTTTCCTTTTTTTAAGTATGCCTCGAAAATTTTATGAACTAAATGTGGGTATAAAATTCAATGATTTGTCATTCCGTTTGTAACACATCGAAATATTGCTCTAAGACCCCATAAAGTATATATATTCTGGGTCGTGGTGAAATTCTGAGTCGATCTGAGCATGTCCGTCCGTCTGTTGAAATCACGCTAACTTCCGAACGAAACAAGCTATCGACTTGAAACTTGGCACAAGTAGTTGTTATTGATGTAGGTCGGATGGTATTGAAAATCGGACATATCGGTCCACTTTTACGTATACCCCCATATAAACGGACCCCCAAATTTGGCTCTAAGAGAAGCAAATTTCATCCGATCCGGCTGAAATTTGGTACATGGTGTTAGTATATGGTCTCTAACAACCATGGAAAAATTGGTCCATATCGGTCCATAATTACATATAGCCCCCATATAAACCGATCCCCCGATTTGGCTTGCGGAGCCTCTAAAAGAACCAAATTTCATCCGATCCGGCTGAAATTTGGTACATGGTGTTAGTATATGGTCTCTAATAAACATGCCAAAATTGGTTCATATCGGTCCATAATTATATATAGCCCCTTATAAGCCGATCCCCAGATTTGACCTCCGGAGCCTCTTAGAGGGGCAAAATTCATTCGATCCGGTTGAAATTAGGAACGTGGTGTTAGTATATGGTATCTAACAACCATGCAAGAATTGGTCCATATCGGTCCATAATTATATATAGCCCCCATATAAATCGATCCCCAGATTTGTCCTCCGGAGCCTCTTGGAGGAGCAAAATTCATCCGAACCGGTTGAAATTTGGAACGTGGTGTTAGAATGTGGTCTCCAACAAACACGCAAGAATTGGTCCATATCGGTCCATAATTATATATAGCCCCCATATAAGCCGTTCCCCAGATTTGATCTCCGGAGCCTCTTAGAGGAGCAAAATTCATCCGATCCGCTTAAAATTTGCAACGTGGTGTTAGTATAAGACCGCTAATAACCATGCCAAAATCGATCTATAGTTATATATAGGCGATCCCCAATCACACAAAAATTGGTCCTTATCGGTTCATAATCATGGTTGCCACTCGAGCCAAAAATAATCTACCAAAATTTTATTTTTATATCATAACACAATGGACTGAATAGTCTAAGTGAGCCTGAAATTTAATCGGGCTGCCACTTTAACCTTTTTTTATAGAAAACATTGTCAAAATGTTATTTCTATAGAAAATTTTGTCTAGATTTTATTTCTATAGAAAATTTTGTCAAAATTTTATTTCTATAGAACATTTTGTCAAAATTTTTTTTTCTATAGAAAATGTTGTCAAAATTTTATTTGTATAGAAAATTTAGTCAGAATTTTATTTCTATAGAAAATTTTATCCAAATTTTATTTCTATAGAAAATTTTTTTCAAATTTTACTTCTATAGAAAATGTTGTCAAAATGTTATTTCTATAGAAACTTTAAACTTAATTATATACGTATTTAATCGGCATTTTTTAGTTTAATATATACCACGTATGGACTATGTGGTATATATTACGATGTTAGGAAGTTTTAAGATACCTTGCCATCGGCAAGTGTTACCGCAACCCAAGTAATTCGATTGTGGATGACAGTCTTCAGTAGAAGTTTCTACGCAATCCATGGTGGAGGGTACATAAGCTTCGGCCTGGCCGAACTTACGGCGGTATATACTTGTTTTCTTTACTTCTTTACTTTTAGTTAATGTTTTCTTCTTTGAGAGGATGTAATTTCGTGAACTGCAGTACAAAAGTACAAAAGGGCATTAAATGTTCCTGGTTTTAACAACGCTTTGTGGAAATCTCTAAATGTGGAGTAAAATTTAGTTCAATTTTCGTGCGAGGTAGTTCATTTTTCCTATAAAACAGTTTACTTTTTTTTCGGTGTACATCTACCAAAGAGAAAATTAGATCGCTCACATTTTTTGGGATATGAGATAATAATTAATTTAAAATAGATACTAATTAGACCAATATATGTTTTATTTTTCTAAACAAAGACAGTTTTCTTGGATTTAATGATTTCACCGCCTTTTAAGGATTTTGTATGAAATATAGACGTATGTTTCCCAATTTTGTTTTAAACAGTAAATATCAGTTTAGAACTCTACATTATAACAGATTTATCTAATATGGCGTTCTCACCAAGTTTGAAATATTTTCCCCATATTACAAAAAAGTAATTTCAAAACAAAAGTTTTCCTCAAAAACACGTCAATTTTAGACTGTGAACCCCCCTAATTTGGAATATGCTCTGACTAAACATGCTCTTTTCAAAATATATGCCAAATTACTAAAATAAATTTCATATTGAAACTTATAAATATTGACTTGATTTTTTTGTGCCGGTAAGGTTAGTTATTTATTAAAAAATTACTGTGCACGCCAGATACTGCGAACTTAACATCCCACCAAAAAAAGAGCTAGTTTGTATCCCCAATTTGTGATCCGGAAGTAGTGCAAACTTGGAACATCTCCAATGAATTTTACATGGGCTTGGGCATAGGACGGAAGTACTCCATTTTTGAATCCTTTGCATTGCTTTAGATGTTGTGCTTTGGAAGTTCGTTTGGATGAAGATATTAAAAAAGCTAAAAAACAAGAAAAAAATTATTCCAATTTCACATTTAATTTTTATCAATATTTTTTTGTTACACTTTTATTTTTTTTATTATCTAATTTTTAAAAATTGAAAAACTTTTTCGCTTCCACCGGGGGTTGAACCTGTGTCTGTTGGTATCATTACAGAACGCCTTAGCACGCTCAGCCACAAACACCATTCATTGAACACCCCAGCAAAAAAGCGTCGCCAAAAAAGTAGGGGAAATATCCTTTTTGGATCCAGAAGTGGTGTAACTTGGCACAAATGCGATGAATTTAACATGGGCTTGTCATAGGATGGATACCCACCATTTCAACAGCCGTTGCACTGAATTTAATTCACTGCACGCAGAGAAGGAATATGATCACCTCAACCATGTTTGGAGAGCAAAATGTTATTTTTGGATGGTGACCATGGAGCTTTTTTGTCGCATAAATGTTGTTTTCTCGGCAAACATATACATGGTTGCCGTAGTCAGACATAGGACTTTTGAGAAAATAACATGGTTGCCGCAAACATGTTACATGTTCTCCGTCCAAAAATAACATTTTGCTCTCGAAACATGGTTGAGGTGATCATATTCCTTCTCTGCGTGTGTTTAGGGTGTGATCTGAATTGAGTGTTTTGGATGTGAATTAAAAAATTTTGTGATGTTTTACTAAATAAATAATTTTTATAATTTTTATGATTTTCGATACACTCTAACGCTTGTCTGAAACGTTTGACCTCAAATATTTTCATAAATCGCAATAGAATAGATTTAGCATTTTTATCGACAAAATTTGAATAATTTGTTCTGTTTCTAATCTATTTGAAACCAAAAGAGTTAAAATTACCCATTAAAAATATGAAAAAAAACAAGTTATAAAAAAGTGAATTAAAAGAACTTCCTGTGTAGTTAAAATAAAGAATGCCTTTGGGAGGACATTTTTGGAAGTGCTTTTAAAGTTGTGCCTTTAGATGAACTTCCAAATTTTTTGCTGGGACGATGCATCAAAACGTCTATTCAAATATTTGTGAAATCAACCTAATATGACACAACGGCATGACATTCTAACTACTTCCTCAGATGTTCTTTATTACTATGTATGAAAAAATAAAGAACGCTGATTAAATTTTTTTATGAAATATTTTTTTTTTTTTAAATTATTTTTTATGTTATACATCATTCTTATTTTGTTTTTTTTTCGGCATATATTTTTGTATAAATTTTTCATTAAACTAAAAATTATAGTAATCTTTCTTCAAAAGAACTTCCATGGATAGGTTAGGTTAGGTGGCAGCCCGATGTATCAGGCTCACTTAGACTATTCAGTCCATTGTGATACCACATTGGTGAACTTCCATGGATGGAAAAAGTCAAACGGGACAGATTCAAATCCCAACGGGGATGAATTTTTTGTATAATTTTTTACTTTTTTTTATTGATTTCCTATTCTTTTTTGCGACATTTTACTGTTCAAAATTTTAGTTTTCACTTAAAACAGCCTAATTCCGTACTTTCTTGATGTAGAAGTCTAACAAATTTTGTCCAGATCGAGTCAGATTTAGATATATGTATATGGGAACAAAAACCTTTATATATAGTACCCAACACATTGGACGGATTTGATATACTATCGAAAATCTGGATCTACAAAGTTTTGCTGGGTTAATATGAAGGGTAATGTTGTTCTATTCAAAATTATAGGTTAAGTTACATACCATGCGTTAATGCGTCCGTTGAGTGAAGAGTTGAATTTTCTCTCTGAAAACACTAGTTTTGTTACAGTGCTTCAAACTGAAAAATATCAACCCTTCCATCAACGCACGTATTAACGCATGATATGTAACTCAAACTTATTTCCAATTCGTAATAATAAAACTATTCCCAAAGAACTTTGTTTTCTTTTTTGTTTTTGAGATATAAAAAAATTCCCTAAACATGAAAAAATAATTTGGGGGAAACATCTCAACTTGGCAACAATGTATTTTTGAGACTGTTGTTTCTTGGATAAATCTTCCGTTTTGGAAAACTGCGAACTTAGCATGGACACAATCACAAATATAATGAAATTTTAAACCCTTGTATATAATGCAATTTAAAGTCGACTTCAAATTCTTCGTAGTTACAATAATTAGAAATTGTTTATCCAGACTTATTAGAAAGAGCCATACACTAAAACACAAGCAATTGAAAAATAGCTGGATATATATGGAATTTAAATAATTTGCTATTTTTCTCGGAATAATTCTGCGTGAAATTGAAGCAGCTGAGTTAAATTCAAAGCCTTGTATCCTCATTTCAGGTCATGACACATTTTTAAAATTAATTACAACCGATGGTTGTTTTGACGTTAAAGATAAGAAAAACACAAGTGTAAGTATATGCTACTGAAAGTTCAATAGAACTGGATTTCGGTAAGACGATTATTGAATAATGAACGTTTAACAGGAATTTATAATTATAAGAAGCACCCTATGGGCATTTAATATTTTCTGTTAGTAGATGGCGCCAAAGTGACTATGGAATTTTCGTGTGGTGCCGAAATCGGCTAAATATGAATATACCTCGCAAAATTATCTAAATTTATTAGTTTAAAAATTTTGTAATGATTGTTTCTCAATGTTTCAATGTGGATAATAACGTTACTGTGTCGATAAAACATTTAATCGCATACAGACATTTACTAAAGCCTGGTATGCGGCTCTTACAAAAATTTCTTATGGGAGCATAATGTAAACAATCGGTAACAATGTCTCTCGGAAAAGTTGCAATGCATTTCTTATGGGTAGTGGAAATTTCGATAGAGGTGCATTCTGGACTTAACCGTCGATTTATCCTATCTAATGGGAGTTAGGAATACTACTCGGAGGATAAGAAATCTCAAACTGAAGTATTGTGGCAACGGTTTAAAGCACAAACAAATATGTGAAAAAAAGAATTTTGTCATAAGTTTCAATATTAATATTTTTTTAAAATTAACTTAAATTTTCAACAATTAGCCAAAATGTTCCTTTCTGGTGCGTTCAGTGTTTTGTTCTTCACGAAATAAAGTGTTTTAGAATACATTCCTATAATAAACAAGTAGGGAAAGTCTAAAGTCGGGCGGGGCCGACTATATTATACCCTGCACCACTTTGTAGATCTAAATTTTCGATACCATATCACATCCGTCAAATGTGTTGGGTGCTATATATAAAGGTTTGTCCCAAATACATACATTTAAATATCACTCGATTTGGACACAATTTGATAGACTTTTACAAAATCTATAAACTCAAAATTTAAGTTGGCTAATGCACTAGGGTGGAACACAATGTTAGTAAACAAATATGGGAAACATTTAAATCTGAAGCAATTTTAAGGAAACTTCGCAAAAGTTTATTTATGATTTATCGCTCGATATATATGTATTAGAAGTTTAGGAAAATTATAGTCATTTTTACAACTTTTCGACTAAGCAGTGGCGTTTTTACAACGAAAATGTTGGTATTTTGACCATTTTTGTCGAAATCAGAAAAACATATATATGGGAGCTATATCTAAATCTGAACCGATTTTAACCAAATTTGGCACGCGCAGCTACAATGCTTATTCTTCTCCCTGTGCAAAATTTCAATTACATCGGAGTAAAAGATTGGCCACTATGGTCATATGAGTGTAAATCGGGCGAAAGATATATATGGGAGCTATATCTAAATCTGAACCGATTTCAATCAAATTTTGCACACTTAACTGCACTACTAATTGTACTCCTAGTGCAAAATTTCATCCACATTCGGCCAAAAATCTGGCTTCTAGGACCATATTAGTCCATATCAGGCGAAAGATATATATGGGAGCTATATCTAAATCTGAATCGATTTCAACCAAATTTGGCACGCATAGCTACACTGCTGAATCTACTCCCTGTGCAAAATTTCAACCAAATTGGCCAAAACTCTGGCTATTAGAACCATATTAGTCCATATCGGGCGAAAGATATACATGGAAGCTATATCTAAATCTGAACCGATTTCAATCAAATTTTGCACACTTAACTGCACTACTAATTGTACTCCTAGTGCAAAATTTCATCCACATTCGGCCAAAAATCTGGCTTCTAGGACCATATTAGTCCATATCAGGCGAAAGATATATATGGGAGCTATATCTAAATCTGAATCGATTTCAACCAAATTTGGCACACATAGCTACACTGCTGAATCTACTCCCTGTGCAAAATTTCAACCAAATTGGCCAAAACTCTGGCTTGTAGGACCATATTAGTCCATATCGGGCGAAAGATATATATGGGAGCTATATATAAATCTGAACCGATTTCAATCAAATTTTGCACACTTGACTATACGACTAAGTGTTATGTTTGTACAAAATTTCAAGCAAATCGATATAAAACTCTGGCTGCTGGGTCCATATTAGTGCATATCGGGCGAAAGATATATATGGGAGCTATATCTAAATCTGAACCGATTTCTTCCAAAATCAATAGGGTTCTATTCTGACCCAAATTAGGAACATGTGCCAAATTTGAAGGTGATTGGACTTAAATTGCGACCTATACTTTGATCACAAAAATGTGTTCACAGACAGACGGACGGACAGACGGACATGGTTATATCGACTCAGGGACCCACCCTGAGCATTATTGCCAAAGACACCATGTGTCTATCTCGTCTCCTTATGGGTGTTACAAACATATACACTAACTTATAATACCCTGTTCCACGGTGTGGCGCAGGGTATAAAAATGTTCTTATACCCATATGTATGGTTAAAAGAAACGTTTTCTTATAAACTATAATTTCCTATAAGAAAGCAAGTAAATATGAACGAAAGTTCGGCCATTCACAATCGCACACCCTGAAAAAAGTGACCCCTTCTGTAAGTTAAAATGAACTAATTGTGAAGAAAGTTAAACTTCGTCCAAGTCATTTTTATTTGTTTGAATGACATGAGCTTCGTACAAATTAGGATGAACGCATTCTATATATTAGTAAAGATTTTCCTATATTTATTTACAACTATACTACAGAATACAACAATTTAATTTCATTCATATGGACAAATATTACATATTTGTAGTAAACGTTTTACTTCAAAATTAGAACTGGTTATTTACCTTTTTTAATACAGTTTTATTTATTTATATAGGCACATTATTCCACTTCACACAAAGGAAATTTCGTTAAAATTGAGCCAACGAAAATGTTTACATTGATACAACGAAACATTTGCATTAATACAATGAAAATATTCGTTAATAGTACGAAACGGTACGTTGATTAAAAAAAAATCGTTACAATAACGAAAAAATTTTAATAGAACATTTCTATAGAGTAATTTTTGAACGCTCATTCGTGATTCGATTTCCATGTAGGTAACATTACATGGAAATCGAATCACGAATGAATCAGCTGTTCGTAAATACAACGTAACGCATTTAAAATCGTAATAGTACGATTTAAAAATCGTAAATAGTACGAACATTTTTCGCTTAGTGTACTTTCCCGTTCCAAAATGACAACGAATGAAGGGGTTTGTTATTCGGCTGGTGTTTTCTTGTTCTTGGTCAATCGATACTGGTATAATTTAGTATATTAATAAAACATGTCTTTTATTGAAGAAAATGTAGGCCTATATAAATAAATGAAACTGTATTTAAAAACGTAAGTAGCAGGTCTAATGCTGAAGAGAAAGGTTTACCACAAATATGTAAGATTTGTCCTCATGAATGAAAAAGTTCAATAAAATCAGTCTATATATGAATTCAATTTAGTTAAATTTTTTCATGCCGTAATATAGTGGTACATGAATATAGGAAAATGTTGCCTGTAATATAGAATGCATTCTTCCCAATATCTACGAAAATCACATCGTTACAAACAAACAAAAAAATGTCTTTGTCGCTATACTAATTTCAACTTTCGTCAAAATTAGTTCATTTTAACATAATGAAGTGGTCACTGGGTGAAACGAAGCGACAAAGCTATTATATCCCCATTCTATTGTGGAGGGCTAAAAACGCCATTTGATACCTGACATGTCAATTATTTACTGAATATCATTAATATTAGTGTTCATCTTGATATTTCGATCAGTAACTGTTCACTATACACATATTAAAAAATTATTCCTACACGTCTAAACTGTAATATTACAAATTTCGGAAACAGGACCATTGTTGTTGAGACAGAGGTATGTGATCCAGGTATACTTAGGCTGTTACACAAACTTCTAATGAAGAGACGTATTTCAGCCACACTAGGACAAGCAAATCCCCAAGAAGGAGTTCTATCACCTCTTCTTTGGAATGTTGATATAAACAACCTTCTGGTGTCCCTAGAAAAAGAAAGGATAAAAGTGGTGGCATACGCAGATGATGTGGCTCTAGCAGTCAGGGGAAAATTCCCATCCACAATCAGAGATATTATACAGAGAGCCCTCCGGATGAATGAGAAATGGGCGAAAGATATGTTCCGAAAACATCACTTGAAATTCTAGTATTAATTCTATAGCCTCAAATATCTATCACCATGTCCCAAAGTATCTGTAATTTACTACAGACCAAAGGCCTGCACAAGCCTATTCGAAGTAATCGATGTTCTGGTCAAGGCAATACACTCCACGAATACTTTGATTAATGAATAGAACAGAAACACTGTAAAGCGATTATAGAGCCATCAAAAAAGGAATCGTTGTACAGTTCTTTTCAATATTTTGGTTCTGTTGTAATCGTCACGATACGAGTAAAACAAAACATTTTTAGTGAAGATAGAATACTTTGCTTTAGCAAAGACGAAACTTCGTATGCGACACAAAGTAACTATCAACCGAAAAATAAACAGAATCGTCGATCAGTTGATTGGCAGAAGTCAGTGACTGCAGGCTGTGAGCGGGTTTGTGCTTTTTATTGTAACAGGTTGGCTGATAAGTCCCCGGTCTGACACATAGATGGCGTCACCAGTATTAAATGCATGTTATTTTATATAGTACCAACCTTCAAACGTGTCAAAATTTGACGTCTGTAAGTCAATTAGTTTGTGAGATAGAGCGTCTTTTGTGAAGCAACTTTTGTTATTGTGAAAAAAATGAAAAAAAAGGAATTTCGTGTTTCGATAAAATACTGTTTTCTGAAGGGTAAAAATACGGTGGAAGCAAACACTTGGCTTGATAATGAGTTTCCGGACTCAGCCCCAGGGAAATCAAAAATAATTGATTGGTATGCAAAATTCAAGCGTGGTGAAATGAGCACGGAGGACGGTGAATGCAGTGGACGCCCGAAAGAGGTGGTTACCGACGAAAGCATCAAAAAAATCCGCAAAATGATTTTGAATGACAGTAAAATGAAGTTGATGGAGATAGCAGAGGCCTTAAAGATATCAAAGGAACGTGTTGGTCATATCATTCATCAATATTTGGATATGCGGAAGCTCTGTGCAAAATGGGTGCCGCGCGAGCTCACATTTGGCCAAAAACAACAACGTGTAATACACCCGAGTTTTTCCGTCGATATGTGACAATGGATGAAACATGGCTCCATCACTACACTCCTGAGTCCAATCGACAGTCGGCTGAGTGGACAGCGACCGGTGAACCGTCTCCGAAGCGTGGAAAGACTCAAAAGTCCGCTGGCAAAGTAATGGCCTCTGTTTTTAGGGATGCGCATGGAATAATTTTTGTCGGTTATCTTGAGAAGGGAAAAACCATCAACAGTGACTATTATATGGCGTTATTGGAGCGTTTGAAGGCCGAAATCGCGGCAAAACGGCCACATATTAAGAAGAAAAAAGTGTTGTTTCACCAAGACAACGCACCGTGCCACAAGTCATTGAGAACGATGGCAAAAATTCATGAATTGGGCTTCGAATTGCTTCCCCACCCACCGTATTCTCCAGATCTGGCCCCAGCTACTTTTTCCTGTTCACAGACCTCAAAAGGATGCTCGCAGGGAAAAAATTAGGCTGCAATGAAGAGGTGATCGCCGAAACTGAGACCTATTTTGAGGCAAAACCGAAGGAGTACTACCAAAATGGTATCAAACAAGTATATACAGCAGTAAGTTCGGCCGGGCCGAATTTTAAATACCCACCACCATGAACCAAATATTAGGGTTTCCTTTGAAATTTCAGGAGGGCTTGAGGACTTGAGGACACTCCCCGAAGATAAATTTAAAGATTTCTACACCCTCAAGAAGTGAAGTCGGTCTATATGGAGGCATTACCAAATGGACCGATAAAAACTTAATCCGATACACGTTTTTGTGAGACTAAATTACCAGAATATTTACAATTTCAGGCAAATCAAATAAAAACTACGGTTTCTAGAAGCCCAAGAACTAAAATTGGGATATCGGTCTATATGGGGGCTATACCAAAATATGGATTGATACTCACTATTTTCGGCACATCTCTTTATGGTCCTAAAATACCTCTAGATTTCCAATTTCAGACAAATTGGATAAAAACTACGGTTTCTATAAGCCCAAGACCCAAATCGGGAGGTTATTTTATATGGGGACCATACCAAAACATGAACCAATACCCACAATTTATGGCACACGTATTTGTGGTCCTACATTACCTCTAGATTTCCAATTTCAGGTAAATTGAATAAAAACTGCGGTTTCTATAAGCCCAAGAAGTAAAATCGGGAGATAGGTCTATATGGGGGCGATACCAAAATATGGACCGATACTCACCATTTTTGGCACACCTCTTTATGGTCCTAAAATACCTCTAGATTTCCAATTTCAGTTAAATTGAATAAAAACTGCGGTTTCTATAAGCCCAAGAGGTAAAATCGGGAGATCGGTCTATATGGGGGCTATACCAAAACATGGACCGATACTCACCATTTTTGGCACACATCTTTATGGTCATAAAATACCTCTAGATTTAAAATTTCAGGCAAATTGGATAAAAACTACGATTTCTATAAGCCCAAGACCCCAAATCGGGAGGTCGGTTTATATGGGGACTATATCAAAACCTGGACCGATATAGCCCATCTTCGAACTTGACCTGCCTGCAGACAAAAGACGAGTTTGTGCAAAATTTCAGCACGATTGCTTCATTATTGAAGACTGTAGCGTGATTACAACAGCCAGACAGACGGACATCGTTATATCGTCTTAGAATTTCTCCCTGATGAAGAACATATATACTTTATATAGTCGGAAATCGATATTTCGATGTGTTACAAACGGAATGACAAACTTATTAAACCCCCGTCAGCATTCTATGGTGGTGGATATAAAAATTGGAAGGTCGGTATAATCGTTGTATCGCTCTTGAAGGGAACTATGTTGAATAATAAAAACGAATTTTGACAAAACAAGTAAGGAAAGTCTGAAGTCGGGCGGGGCCGACTATATTATACCCTGCTCCACTTTATGGATCTAAATTTTCGATACCATATCTCTTCTGTCAAATGTGTTGGGTGCTATATATAAAGGTTTGTCCCAAATACATACATTTAAATATCACTCGATTTGGACAGAATTTGATAAACTTTTACAAAATCTATAGACTCAAAATTTAAGTCGGCTAATGGCTAATGGTGGAACACAATGTTAGTAAAAAAAAAATATGGGAATCATTTAAATCTGAAGCAATCTTAAGGAAACTTCGCAAAAGTTTATTTATGATTTATCGCTCGATATGTATGTATTAGAAGTTTAAGAAAATTAGAGTCATTTCTTCAACTATTCGACTAAGCAGTGGCGATTTTACAAGGAAAATGTTGGTATTTTGACCATTTCTGTCGAAATCAGAAAAACATATATATGGGAGCTATATCTAAATCTGAACCGATTTCAACCAAATTTGGCACGCATAGCAACAATGCTAATTCTACTCCCTGTGCAAAATTTCAACTAAATCGGAGCAAAAAATTAGCCTCTGTGGTCATATGAGTGTAAATCGGGCGAAAGCTATATATGGGAGCTATATCTAAATCTGAACCGATTTCAACCAAATTTGGCACGCATAGCAACAATGCTAATTCTACTCCCTGTGCAAAATTTTAACTAAATCGGAGCAAAAAATTAGCCTCTGTGGTCATATGAGTGTAAATCGGGCGAAAGCTATATATGGGAGCTATATCTAAATCTGAATCGATTTCAACCAAATTTGGCACGCATAGTTACAATGCTCATTCTATTCCCTGTGCAAAATTTCAATTAAATCGAAGTAAAAGATTGGCCTCTGTGGTCATATGAGTGTAAATCGGGCGAAAGCTATATATGAGAGCTATATCTAAATCTGAACCGATTTGGATGATATTTTGCAAGTTTTTCGAGACTCATAAAATATTGGGATGTTCGGAATTTGAGGAAGATCGGTTGATATACACGCCAATTATGACCAGATCGGTGAAAAATATATATGACAGTTATATCTAAATCTGAACCGATTTTTTCCAAAATCAATAGGGATCGTCTTTGAGCCGAAACAGGACCCCATACCAAATTTTAGGACAATCGGACTAAAACTGCGAGCTGTACTTTGCACACAAAAATACATCAACAGACAGACAGACAGACGGACAGACAGACAGACCGACGGACATCGCTAAATCGACTCAGAGTTTAATTCTAAGACGATCGGTATACTAAACGATGGGTCTCAGACTTTTCCTTCTTGGCGTTACATACAAATGCACAAACTTATTATACCCTGTACCACAGTAGTGGTGAAGGGTATAAAAATGTGTTTTCTTTGTTAGAACGGGGACTTATCAGCCAACCTGTTATGTGCCAACAACAAACAAAATAGGAATGGAGTGTGTTGTGTGTAGCATACGCTTATAGTTGAGAGAACGAAATAACTTAATCTCCACAGCAATGGAAATTATAAAACGAATGGAATTGGAATTCCGATTACATTCGAATACTTCAGAACATTGTTTGGTGCTTGATTTATTGGGTCCTATTTGTTTTGGTTCATAATGTGCAAGGTTTATATATCACTCGTTTGCGAAATGGACAATGAAGTTACTACTCGAATTGTGTGGCGTGTGCTTGAAATATTTGCTTGTGTATTCGTTGCAGAGATTTGCTACAGACCCGATATTAACCAAATATCCAAGATTTTTTTATTCGCTTATACTATATGTACTATATAAGAGTACTGTATTTAAGATTCGTCCCGGCCATATATAATTGTCTGAATAGTTCTGTTGTCAGAAACCCCTCCGAACCGGTTTCATAACTATTTCTTATTTTATGCCACAACCTGTGAAAAATATTTTACAAAATGTAGAACTCAAGTAGTTCTCCAATATTATTGCTTAATAAAATTTGCTAAACAATATTGTGTATTTTTAAGTACAATAGCGACATCTATAGGAGCATCCTAGACGCACACCATCATTGATTGTGAATTATTAGGTTTGTGTATGAGATGTACATTTGTAGATGAGTATCTGAAGCATTCACAATGGTCACTAATTTCGTTTCAATTTAAATCTGCATTTTATTCCATTTTATTTTCTCATATTTTAACGGTATACAATAAAAGGAAGAAAAAATTAATTTTTGTGCTTCGGGAGCCATAAAGAAGCCATTATCTTCAACCAGTCATGCATTTATTGTTGATCTTGATCAATGTTTATTTTAATGACATTCACTTTTGGTGTAGAACTTGGCGATACTGGAGAAAATCCTCCATCGGCAATATGAGGTGATCTCGGCTGATCCTCACCATCGGGGGTAACACTAATGGTGATGGTTGGTATATTCTCGGCAGACCAATTGGAAGATTGAGAATCTTGTCTAATGGGACGTCTACGCTGAGATATTAGACGCTGTTGAAATACAATTGGTCCAGGTTTATCCAATTCTTCAGGATCTTTGGAAGTTTCGATGTGTGTTTCATGGGCTGACATCATTAAATGACTGTAGCTGGGTGGATCAATGTCTTCGGCAATTTCTAGAGGTGCACGTGGCATTACATAAGGCTGAATACTGCTAGTGTTGGAAGTTGTTGCTACCGGTGTAGTGGGTATAGGATTGGTGGTGGTAGTTGGGGTGGTGTGCATTGCTACTGGAAGCATAAAGGCATTATTGAAGGCTGTAGACATTTCCAATCGTGGTGTACAGGGTATATCGATGGCTGTATCGGTAGTGGGATCTTGTTGATCTGGTCTGCTAACAGCATCTTTCATAAGAGCCAAAAATGATCCGAGCTTTTTACGGCTTTGTCGCGAAAGTGTGGCAAATTTCTCCCCTCCTAGATGATGATAATGATGGTGTTGTGGTTGCGATGTAGGGGTTGTCACATCTTCAGCGGACCTTGGTGATTGTAACTCTGCTTCCAAATGTTGCCAAGTCGGTGTTGTGGCTATGTCGGCTTCCCTGGGGACTTTATCCGCATCAAATTTGAATACTTCTTGTTCTGTGGAATGTTTCGGCTTATGACGTTTAAATTTCAGTTTGCCACTTAGATTTTGTAACTGCTCGAAAACTGGTGGAGAGATTTGTTTCTCTTCGCGTGGAGTCGAAGACTTCTCGTCGACAATTTTATAGGATGGAAGCTGAGATTCATCACCCGTAGGTGTTAAATTTTTATTCTTTTTCGATTGAGATTTTTTCTTGCTTGGCTCAGATTCATTCGATGGGGGTTTTGTGGCATCCTCGATTTTCATGTCCTCTTCATTTGTCTTCTCCAAAGAACTTTGTTTAGCCGGTTGTGGTTTATCTTCACGTTTCTTACGGCGAAAACTTTCATAAATGCGATGTTTAATGGGTGACCCAGATCTTGATTTGGGTCGCTTTTCTTTGTCCTTAGTTTTGTCTTTGTCGACATCGGCATTTATAAGAATATCCGTGTTTTTGATTTTCTCCTTTTTACTCAAATGGTCATTGTCTTTGAATTTTATAGTCTCCTTATCATTTGGCGATTGATTATCCAGATTTATTCTATTCTGTTCATACTCCTTTTCGTTAGACATATCCTTGTCCTTATCCTTTTTTCTAGTTTTCTCTTTACCATTTCGCTTAATATTTTCTTTTTCTCCATTTTCGTTCTCTTTTCCAGTTTCTGTAAATTTCTCTTTATCATTTCCCTCTTTTTCCCTTTCGTTTCTCTCGTTATTGACAAGATCATTAAACGTCTTTAAAGGTGCTTCACTGTCCTTAACGGCAATTACTTCTTGCTGCTCTTCATCCATTTTATTTTTTTGAATATCCTTATTGGTGTCTGCCTCATTTTTATTGGCATCATCATCTTTCTTTTTACGCAATAAACTCTGGCGCCTTTCATTTATAACTCTGGTCTTTACATCCGGATCATTATCAGTTAAATTCTTCTCTTTGTCATTAGTTTTAGAATTGTCAATTTCAGTAGAACGTGGCGGCGGTGGAGGTGGTCGCTTCTCTGCCTTTTCGCCCTTTAATTTACCCTTACCCCCACTACCTCCATTGCCATGGGCTTGTTTTCGTAATGATCGAACACGTTCTCTCTCACTGTTAGCGATTTGCACAATGTCTACCAGAGAGGGTTTACGAGTTCTTCGTATTTCCTGAAGTTTGGATAAACCTGGTCGCCTCTCATTACCATCCTCGTCGTGTGGCAATGAATCATGATGTTCGGTATCGGTGTCATCATCACGTCCATGATGACGAGCAAAAGTCTCCTCATCGGATGTTGCGGAATCTTTGCGAAGAGCCTTCTTCATGATACGAGAAATAAGTTCTGCAAGGAAAAGAATATCACAAAATAGATTAGTGTAAGTGTATATTTGGGACACATTTGCTCTTAATCTAAATTTTATGTACTCTCTTTGATGGACGATCAACAACGAGAGATGTATCAGTTTAGGTATAGCGACAGTCAATAATTTCAGGCTCACTTAGAATATTCAATTCATTGTGATACCGCAGTGCTGAACTTCTCTCTTATCACTGAGTGCTGGTCGATTCAATGACAAGGGACTTTTTCGGTCGAAACTTGTACTCTTTGTAAATCGCCAGAATTAATTTCCCAAATAACAACCTCACAATTTCAAATTTAACGCCAATGATCTTTATTTCAAACTATCCCTTACCTTTTCTGGCTTGGTTCTTATACTCTTCACTCTCGAAATCCGGCTGAGCTGTTGGTGATACTGGTGATGAAGCTTCCAGTACCTTACGCCATCTATTACTCATTGTTGTGGAGCTATTCTCAGGAGCCTTCAATTCAGGTACTTTGAAAAATTTCTTACGCTCCTCTTCACGTTCCTTTTGTAATTGAGTCTTCAAATCTTGATTAGCTTCTCTCAATGCACCGGTCAACGAGACCAGATAATATATGATGAGGATTAGTAAAAGTAATAGAGGAATAACAGTACTCGCTGATGCCATATAAGTAAGGGGTCGATGGAAATCTCTATTGGACGGATGATAAATACAAAAAAAAAATGTTTAAATCAGACAAAATTGGAAAACATGGAATAACCTACTCTGGCAATGCATTCATGGTGATTGTTGTTATGTACTCCGATGTTGTATTATAATTGGAATAGGGTCCACAATGCCATGATGGTCTTAGCCAGACTATGGCATATGCTACAGGCAAAACACAAAGGAACAACATCGTAAGTAGCAGCGAAAGGTAAAAGTTGTTGGATTTAGAAGCCCTTTTGGGAAGAAAAAAGAATAAATAATTTAATCAGTGATATAGAGATAGGTGTACAATAAAACAAAAGCTAAAGTAGATTATGGGGCAATTAACAGGTTGGCTGATAAGTCCCCGGTCTAACAAAGAACAAGTATATACGGCCGCAAGTTCGGCCAGGCCGAATCTTATGTACCCACCACCATGGATTGCGTAGAAACTTATACCAAAGACTATCATCCACAATCGAACTACTTGGGTTGTGGTATCTTAAAACTTCTTAACATCGTTTTCTAAATTGTGATTTAGTCCATACATGGTATATATTAGACAAAAAAGTTATGTATATTTAAGTCTACAAATAATTACGAATCGATATAGACTTTTTGTACGTAGAGAGCCAGAATTGAAATATGGGGGTCGCTTTTATAGGGGCTATATACAATTATGAACTTGATATGGACCAATTTTTGTGTGATTGGGGATCGATTTATCTGAGGGCCATATACAACTATAGACCGATATGGACCTAGTTAAGCATGGTTGTTGACGACCATATACTAGCACAATGTACCAAATTTCAACTCACTCGGATGAAATTTGCTCCTCCAAGAGGTTCAAAAACCAAATCTCGGGATCGGTTTATATGGGGCTATGTACGATTATGGACTGATATGGACCACTTTTGGCATGGTTGTTAAATATCATATACTACCACCACGTACCAAATTTCAAGCAGATCGGATGAATTTTGCTTCTCCAAAAGGCACCGGAGGTCAAATCTGGGGATCGGTTAATATGGGCGCTATATATAATTATGGACTGATAGGAACCAATTCCTGCATGGTTGTCGGATACCATATACTAACATCACGTACCAAATTCGAAACGAATGGGAAGAATTTTGCTCTTCCAAGGGGCTCTGGAGGTCAAATCTGGGGATCGGTTTATATGGGGCCTATATATAATTATGGACCGATATCGACCAATTTTTGCATGGGAGTTTGAGGCCATATATTAACACCACGTACCAAATTTCAGCCGGATCGGATGAAATTTTCTTCTCTTAGAGGCCTCGCAAGCCAAATCGGGGGATCGGTTCATATGGGGGCTATATGTAATTATGGACCGATGTGGACCAATTTTTGCATGGTTGTTAGAAACCATATACTTACACCATGTACCAAATTTCAGACGGATCGGATGAAATTTGCTTCTCTTAGAGGCCTCGCAAGCTAAATCGGGGGATCGGTTTATATGGGGGCTATATATAATTATGGACCGATGTCGACCAATTTTTGCATGGTTCTTAGAGACAACATACTAACACCATGTACCAAATTTCAACCGGATCGGATGAAATTTGCTTCTCTTACGGGCCTCGTAAGCCAAATCGGGGGATCGGTTTATATGGGGGCTATATATAATTATGGACCGATGTGTACCAATTTTTGCATGGTTGTTAGAGACCATATACCGACACAATGTACCAAATTTCAGCCGGATCGGATGAAATTTGCTTCTCTTAGAGGCCTCGTAAGCCAAATCGGGGGATCGGTTTATATGGGGGCTATATATAATTATGGACCGATGTGGACCAATTTTTGCATGGTTGTTAGAGACCATATACTAACACCATGTGCCAAATTTCAGCCGGATCGGATGAAATTTGCTTTTCTTAGAGGCCTCGCAAGCCAAATTTTGGGGTCCGTTTATATGGGGGCTATACGTAAAAGTGGACCGATATGGCCCATTTGCAATACCATCCGACCTACATCAATAACAACTACTTGTGCCAAGTTTGAAGTCGATAGCTTGCTTCGTTCGGAAGTTAGCGTGATTTCAACAGACGGACGGACGGACGGACGGACGGACATGCTCAGATCAACTCAGAATTTCACCACGACCCAGAATATATATACTTTATGGGGTCTTAGAGCAATATTTCGATGTGTTACAAACGGAATGACAAAGTTAATATACCCCCCATCCTATGGTGGTGGGTATAAAAACACATTTTTATTATTCAACATAGTAAAAAAGTAAAATTCGTTTTTATTATTCACCATAGTTTCCTTCAAGAGCAACACAACGATTATAACGACCTTCCAATTTTTTGATACCATTTTGGTAGTACTCCTTCGGTTTTGCCTCCAAATAGGCCTCAGTTTCGGCGATCACCTCTTCATTGCAGCCAAATTTTTTCCCTGCGAGCATCTTTTTGAGGTCTGAAAACAAGAAAAAGTCGTTGGGGCCAGATCTGGAGAATTCGAAGCCCAGTTCATGAATTTTTGCCATCGTTCTCAATGACTTGTGGCACGGTGCGTTGTCTTGGTGGAACAACACTTTTTTCTTCTTCCTATGGGGCCGTTTTGCCGCGATTTCGACCTTCAAACGCTCCAATAACGCCATATAAAATAGTCACTGTTGATAGTTTTCTAAAGATAATCGATAAAAATTATTCCATGCGCATCCCAAAAAACAGAGGCCATTACTTTGCCAGCGGACTTTAGAGTCTTTCCACGCTTCGGAGACGGTTCACCGGTCGCTGTCCACTCAGCCGACTGTCGATTGGACTGAGTAGTGTAGTGATGGAGCCATGTTTCATCCATTGTCACATATCGACGGAAAAACTCGGGTGTATTACGAGTTAACAGCTGCAAACACCGCTCAGAATCATCAACACGTTGTTGTTTTTGGTCAAATGTGAGCTCGCGCGGCACCCATTTTGCACAGAGCTTCCGCATATCCAAGTATTGATGAATGATATGACCAACACGTTCCTTTGATATCTTTAAGACCTCTGCTATCTCGATCAACTTCATTTTACGGTCATTCAAAATCATTTTGTGGATTTTTTGGATGTTTTCGTCGGTAACCACCTCTTTCGGGCGTCCACTGCGTTCACCGTCCTCCGTGCTCATTTCACCACGCTTGAATTTTGCATACCAATCAATTATTGTTGATTTCCCTGGGACAGAGTCCGGAAACTTATTATCAAGCCAAGTTTTTGCTTGCACCGTATTTTTCAGAAAACAGTATTTTATCAAAACACGAAATCCCTTTTTTTTTCATTTTTTTCACAATAACAAAAGTTGCTTCACAAAAGACGCTCTATCTCACAAACTAATTGACTAACAGACGTCAAATTTTGACACGAAAAATAATATGCATTTAATACTAGCGACGCCATCTATGTGTCAGACCGGGTACTTATCAGCCAACCTGTTATTCAGCCATTACAACTAGAGAAGGAACATAATCATCTCAAACATGCCTCAAGAGCATAATGTTACATTTTCACGGGGAACATGTAACAAGCACCTTCAATAGACCAAGAGAAGATCGTGGATCCTCATCCTTTCAGAGTATTCGTTTTTGGAGGCTTTGCAAGAACCAACATAGAATTTCGAACTTTTTGGTTATATGACTGTACTGATACAACTAGGACACATTTCAGGGAATTTCCCAAATAAAAATTAAATTTTTAATTATTAGTAAATACTTACTTGAATACAACTTCATGTGGCACATTGCATGTTAAAACGATCCATGATCTAAAGTACATCATGATAACCAATTTCACAAGATTTATTATCACTATACCGGGTGAAAAAAATATGCCCATCCATACTTGGCCTTGATTATTAATTAATCCAAGAATATTTTCTGCTATTTTAAAATCGCCATACTGGATAGGGAAAAACATGCGGTGAGACAAGAATTATTTTGCTACTGCACAACTTTAACTTACTTGGGGAAAAGTTTTCTCCATATCCCAACACCAATTCTGATTAACATATCGAACGAAAAGTGCACGCAAAAAATCGATTACTAAGGATAGCACGGTCGCAGTTATCTAGAAAGGAAAAGGGAAAGAAAGAAAAATAAAATTATTTACTCAGATATGTTAGGGTTATAGTAGCTTCGATCACTCAGTACAGGCAAGCTCATATTGTGTGAGAAGGTTATTATGACCGATGGCATAAATGGAAGAGTTGCATAGAAAATTGGTAGAAGACACAAAGGAACATCTGCAAAACAGCAAAACATTTTCTGAAAAGGTGATTCAGCGATAGTTTGCTGAAATATCAAACAATGTCTGCTATTTTTACAACACATTCGTACTTACACGCAAAGAAAAAAAAAACGTTTGGAAAACGTGTACCGAAAACGTTTTTCTTTTGTTAGAGTTTTTTGAATTGCTTCGAAAATTTTAAACTTTTATCACCAAAAAATACGTTTGTTACAAAGTTTTATTTTTTCAATAAAAAAAGTTATTTTTGAAACAACAACAGAGTCCATTTCGTTTATATCAAACACTGTTCTTTTCTGACTTTTGGTCTTTAATAAAACACATTTTACAGTTCAAAATTTAATATAGTACAATGTAATGTTGAACATTTTTTCGAAATCTTCCGAACATATGTAGAATGTATGTAAAAAAAAAAAAAAAAAAACAAAACAAAAAAAAACATTGGTCGAAGCAGGGATCGAACCCACGACCCTTGGCATGAGAGTCAGACGTAGCAACCACTGCTCCACGGTGCCAAACTAAATGTTTGTTTCTGTTAAATAAACTTTGTTTATTAGGTTCGTGGGCGCCGCAAGCTATGCTATATAAATATAACTTATATTGATAATTATCTTTTGATGACCATACCAGGTACATAGCTCAGTGGTTAGTGTGTTGGCTTACAAAGTGCATGGTCCGCGGTTCGATTCTCCGTCCAGGCGAAAGGTAAAAAAATTATAAATTCGTATAATTTCTTCTACATTGTTGGTATTACAGGAAAAGGTGTTAAGAACTAAAAAAACTCATGGATGTGAGAAAGATGTGAGGGAAAATGCAATTAGCAAGAATTTTTTTTTATTAGTTAGTCTTTATGAAATTGTTGTTACCAGGGCTGTGGAGTCGGAGTCTTGGAGTCGGAGTCTGAAGATTTGGCTGGAGTCGGAGTCGTAAAAATTTTGCTCGACTCCGACTCCGGCTAAACCAAATTTTTTAAAACACTTCACACTTTTGTAACTAAAAAAGTTTTTACGCAAATTAGTTTCCAATGCGTTATGCATTCGATCAATGTACACCACGATTGGAAATAAAAATCAACTTCCAATTACAGCTATCATTTTATGTTTCCTAGAATGTTAGACTAGCAAATGGGCTGGATCGATCCATTTTAATCCCCATATCAATTTATTTGAAATAATTCGAACAATAATTCGAATTTATTGTTTTTAATTTTATTTTAAGGCTATATACCTACACACATATGACAGAAAAAATTGTCAAAGCTGTTTTTTATAGAAAATTTTGTCACTATTGTATTTATATGGAATGTTTTGTCAAAATTTAATTTCTATAAAAAAATTATTCGAAATATTATTACTATAGAAATATTTTTTTCTATAGAAAATTAAGTCAACATTTATTTCTATAGAAAATAAAAAATAAAACAAGTATATACAGCAGTAAGTTCGTCCGGGCCGAATCATAAATACCCACCACCATGAATCAAATATACTAATTTCCTTAGAAAATTTCATGGGGGTTTGATGACAGATCAGTTTAACCAGTTCGCATCCCGAAAATAAATGCAAAGATTTTACCTATCAGATTCCGGATTTATAAGAACTATTTTTGTTTGAGTTTTAAAAGAATCATAAACATATCCTGTAAATGTGCAAGAAAATTAAGAAAAAATACCTTGATTTGAAATCTAAAATCTATAGTACACCAACTGTTTTATGATTACGAGAAGTAATATCTGGCAAATTTACATTTATGGTAAATGCACCTTCTGTACACGCAAAAAAATAATTCTTTCCTCCCAAACGAAATTTTAGACAAACAAAGTTCGTTTCTCATTTGCTTTTCGCTGTAAGGAAGTGTATTTGGAAGAAAAGTATATACTTTTTGTGATAAACGTTTATTCTTTTCCAGGATGTAAAAACAATTTCATAAAGACTAACTCAAAAAAATTTTTTTTCTGGCTAATTGCATTTTCCCTCACATCTTTCTCACTTCCACGAAGATTTTTAGTTCTTAGCACCTTTTTCTGTAATACAAACAATGTAGAAGAAGTTATACGATTTTATAAATTTTTAAAATTTTTTTACCTTTCGCCTGGACGGAGAATCGAACCGCGGACCATGCACTTTGTAAGCCAACACACTAACCACTGAGCTATGTACCTGTTATGGTCATCAAGAGATAAATATCCATATAAGTTATATTTATATAGCATAGCTTGCGGCGCCCACGAACCGAATAAACAAAGTTTATTTAACAGAAACAAACATTTAGTTTGGCACCGTGGAGCAGTGGTTGCTACGTCTGACTCTCATGCCAAGGGTCGTGGGTTCGATCCCTGCATCGCCCAAAGTTTTTTTTTTTTTTTTTTTTACATACATTCTACATATGTTCCGAAGATTCCGAAAAAAATGTTCAACATTACATTGTACTATATTAAATTTTTAACTGTAAAATGTGTTTTATTAAAGACCAAAAGCCAGAAAAGAAGAGTGTTTGATATAAACGAAATGGACTCTGTTGTTGTTTCAAAAATAACTTTTTTTATTGAAAAAATAAAAACTTTGTAACAAACGAATTTTTTTGGTGATAAAAGTTTAAAATTTTCGAAGCAATTCAAAAAACTCTAACAAAAGAAAAACGTTTTCGGTACACGTTTTCCAAACGTTTTTTTTCTTTGCGTGTACCCTCAATATCTGAAATCGGTCTATATGGAGGCCTTACCAGCGTTGCAACAACGAATTTTTATTTTGGACCAAATTTTTCCAAAATTCGTACCAGGGGACCAGTTTTCTAATTTAAATTAATATAATTTAAAAGTTACAATTTTTCTAAAATTTTTCTTCGAAAGAAAATTTTTTCAAAATTTTATTTCTATATAAAATTTTGACCTCATTCTATTTCTATCGAAAATTTTGTCCATATTTTATTTCTATAGAAAATTTGGTCCAAATTTTATTTCAATAGATTTCATTTTAGCCAAAATTTCAATTTAGCCAAAATTTAATTTCTATAGAAAATGTAGCCAAAGTTTAATTCTATTGAAAATTTAGCCAAAATTTAATTTCTGTAAAAAATTTAGCCAAAATTTTATTTCTATTACATATTTAGCAGAAATCTTTTTCTATAGAAAGTTATCGCAAAATTTTATTTTTTCTTAAAATTTGTACAAAAGTTTTGCATAATATTGTATCCCAAAATTTTTTAAGAAGCTTATTTCTATACAAAATTTTGTTAAAATTTTATTTCTATGGAAAATTTGTTAAAACTTTATTTCTATGAAAATTTTGTTAAAATTTTATTTCTATAGAAATTTTTGTCCAAATGTTATTTCTGCAGAAAAATTCCATTTGGTCTGACCATCGGACCAACTTCAATAATTTTTTGGGTCTATTTTGGTCCAATCGGACTAATGGGGCTACGCCAAAAACATGGAAGGATACGTACAGTATTCAGCACATCTATTGTAGTTCTAGAATATAGACCCCAAAACGGAGGGCCGGTTTATAAGGGGACTATATCAAAAACTGGACCGATACACAATATATTCGGCACACCTCTTAATGGTCCTAGAATACCTCCAGATTTCCAATTTCAGGCAAATTGGATAAAAACTACGGATTGTAGAAGTCCAAGAAGCAAACTCGTAACATCGGTCTAAAAGGGGGCTATATCAAAACTTCGTCCGATAATGACCATCTTCGGCACGCCTTGTAATGGTCCTATAATACCTCTAGATTTCCAATTTCAGACAAATTGGATAAAAACTACGGATTCTAGAAGCTCAAGAAATAAAATCGGGAGTTCTGTCTATATGGGAGCTATATTAAAACATGTTCCGATAATCACCATTTTCAGCACTCCTCCTTATAGCCCTAGAATACCTCTAGGTTTCCAATTTCTGGCAAATTGGATAAAAACTACGGTTTTTATAAGCCCAAGACCCCAAATGGGGCGATCGGTTGATATGGGAGCTATATCAAAACCTGGACCGATCTAGCTCATCTTCGACATGACAAACTTATTATACCCCTGTCACCATTCTATGGTGGTGGGTATAAAAATATTTTTATGTAGAAAATTTTGTCAAAAATTTATTTCTATAGAAAATTTAGCCAAAATTTTGCTTCTATAGAAAATTGTTCAAAATTTTATTTACACAAAAAATTTTCCAAAATTTCTATTAATAATTTTTTCAAATTTTTTCTATAGAAAATTGTGCCAAAATTTTGTTACTATAGATTTTTTTTATACAAAATTTATACAACATTTTATGTCGATAGAAAATTTAGTCAACATTTTATTTTTATACAAAATTTTGTCTAAATTTTCTTTCTATAGAAAATTTTGCTGCATTTTATTTCTTTAGAAAATTTTGCAAAATTTTATTTAGTACACAAAAAAATTTCAAAAAATTTCTATTGATATTTTTTTCAAAATTTTATTTCTATAGAAAATTTTGTCAAAATTTGTTTACTATAGTTTTTTTATAGAAAATTTTGTCAAAATTTATTTATATAGAAAATTTTCTCAAACATTTATTTATATAGAGAATTTAGTTCAAATTTTGTTTCTATAGAAAATTTTGAAAACTTTTATTTACTACACAAAAATTTTTCCAAAATTTATATTTATATTTTTTTTTTCAAAATTTTATTTCTATAAAACAATTTGTCAAAATTTTATTTATATAGCAAATTTTCTCAAATTTTTTTCTTACTGATACTCACTGCTAAGTCGAAAACTGGTAAAAGTGACTCAAATTTTGCTATATAAAAAATTATGAATGTTTCCCAAATATTGCACGAGATTTTGTAGAAGTCTGATTTCAGATTTTATCAAAATGTAGATCTAAATACAATCGGCCCGCCCGACTTTAGACTTTCTTTGCATTTTTATTTTTTGCTATAATTGTGTTACGTCCCATAACTTTAGATTTAAATTTTAGGTACAGAGATTTTCTAGAAGTATATACAATTTTGTCTAAATCGATTCAGATTCAAATTCCTGCATATGGGAATATAACCCTTTATAATAATTTTCGTCCACAAATACATATACTGTCGGTATCTTTTCATATTATGATGGGTATTTATATCATTATTTTATTTATTAAACATTGCCCTAAATTTGAAATAAAGAGTTTAATTGGTATAAATGCGAAATTAAGACCTTTCTTGCACACATAAGTAAATACGATACTTTATATCGATCCATATATATACCCAATATATACCCCCACAATAGAACTACAAATTAGTGGTACTAAAATGAGATTTAGTTATATTACCCGGAGTCGACTCCGGAGTCGGAGTCGAGCTGATGAAAAATGCTGGAGTCGGAGTCGGAGTCGAGCAAAATTGGCTCGACTCCACAGCCCTGGTTGTTACATCCTGGAAAAGAATAAATGTTTATCACAAAAAGTATATACTTTTCTTCTAAATACACTTCCTTACAGCGAAAAGCAAATAAGAAACGAACTTTGTTTGTCTAAAATTTCGTTTGGGAGGAAAGAATTATTTTTTTGTGTGTAGAAGTTTTAAGGGCGTTAAAGGTTCTAATGCCCTTTAACGCCCCTTAAATATAATAAAATCGATATGAACAAATTTTCTCATGGTAACTAGAGGGCTAAATTTCAATCGGATCAGATGAAATTTGTTCCTTCATGAGGCTTAGGAAGTTAAACCTTAGGGGGAGCTATATATAATTATGAATCGATATGGACCATGTTTTACATGGTTATTTAAGACGATATACTAACACCACGTACCAAACGGGTCAAACGGATCTGATGAGATTTGGGCTATACCTAAAAGTGTTCCTATATGGTCCATTTGCAATACCGTCCAACCTACTTCAATAAAAACTACCAAGCAAACAAAAGCGTCAACAAAAAGTAGTGAAAATGTTCGTCTTGAATCTGGAAGTGGTGCAAAATTGTCGCAGAAGCGATGATTTTAATATTGGCTTGTCATGGGAAGGATGTCGACCATTTCAACAGCTGTTGCATTGAATTTGCATCACTTTTTGAGGCGTGATTTGAATCCAGTGTTTCAGATGTGAATTAAAAAAAATATATTTTGCAAAGAAATAATTTTTATAATTTTTTTATGATTTTTTTATACATGTTAGAAACGACTTACCTCAAGTATTTTAAACATTAAATTTTTATAGAATTGATTTAGCCATTTTTATACCCACCACCATAGAATGGTGACGGGGTATAATAAGTTTGTCTTTCCGTTTGTAACACATCGAAATATCGATTGCCGACTATATTAAGTATATATATTCTTGATCAGGGAGAAATTCTAAGACGATATAAGCATGTCCGTCTGTCTGTTGTAGTCATGCTACAGCCTTCAATAATGGCACTATCGTCCTGAAATTTGCCATAGATTCGTCTTTTGTTTGCAGGCAGGTCAAGTTCGAAGATGGGCTATATTGGTCCAAGTTTTGATATAGTCCTCATATAAACCGACCTCCCGATTTGGGGTCTTGGGCTTATAAAAACTGTAGTATTTATCCAACTTGCCTGAAATTGGAAATCTAGACTTATTTTAGAACCATCACAGAGTGTACCGAAAACGGTGCCTATCGGTCCATGTTTTGGTATAGCCCCCATATAGACCGACCTCCCGATTTGGGCTCTTGGGCTTATAAAAACTGTAATTTCACCCAATTTGCCTGAAATTGGAAATCTAGAGGTATTCTGGGAAAACAAAGAGGTGTGCCGTAAATGGTGAGTATCGGTCCATGTTTTGATATAGCCCCCATATAGACCGATCTCCCGATTTTACTTCGTGGGCTTCTAGAATCCGTAGTTTTTATCGAATTTCCCTGAAATTTGAAATCTAGAGGTATTCTAGGACCATAAAAACGTTTGTCGAAAATGGTGAGCACCGGTCCATGTTTTGATATAGCCCCCATATAAACCGATCTTCCGATTTTACTTCTTGGGCTTCTAGAATCCGTAGTTTTTATCGAATTTGCCTGAAATTTGAAATCTAGAGGTATTCTAGAACCATAAAGACGTTTGTCGAAAATGGTGAGTACCGGTCCATGTTTTGATATAGCCTCCTTGGGCTTCTAGAATCCGTAATTTTTACCCAATTTGCCTTTCTTATAAATTCAGAATCTGATCTAGTCTTCATAGGTACAGTAAAATTTCAGTGATATACAATTTAGTTCAATTCAAAGTAAAACTGAAGAAGGTTTTCATACACTTCTCATAAATAGCAAGAATGAACTACAGCGTGGTTAAAATGGAAATAAACTGGCGCTTAGGATTTTTTCTTTATTTTTAGTTCATTTTTATACCCTGCGCCACACTGTGGAACAGGGTATTATAAGTTAGTGCATATGTTTGTAACACCCAGAAGGAGACGAGATAGACACATGGTATCTTTGGCAATAATGCTCAGGGTGGGTCCCTGAGTCGATATAGCCATGTCCGTCTGTCCGTCCGTCCGTCTGTCTGTGAACACATTTTTGTGATCAAAGTCTAGGTCGCAATTTAAGTCCAATCGCCTTCAAATTTGGCATATGTTCCTAATTTGGGTCAGAATAGAACCCTATTGATTTTGGAAGAAATCGGTTCAGATTTAGATATAGCTCCCATATATATCTTTCGCCCGATATGCACTAATATGGACCTAGCAGCCAGAGTTTTATACCGATTTGCTTGAAATTTTGTACAAACATAACATTTAGTCGTATAGTCAAGTGCGCAAAATTTGGTTGAAATCGGTTCAGATTTAGATATAGCTCCCATATATATCTTTCGCCCGATATGGACTTATATGGCCCCAGAAGCCAGATTTTTGGCTGAATTTGGTTGAAATTTTGCACTAGGAGTACAATTAGTAGTATAGTCATGTGCCAAATTTGATTGAAATCGGTTCAGATTTAGATATAGCTCCCATATATATCTTTCGCCCGATATGGACTAATATGGTCCTAGAAGCCAGAGTTTTGGCCCAATTTGTTTGAAATTTTGCACTAGGTGTACAATTAGTAGTGTAGTTAAGTGTGCAAAATTTTATTGAAATCGGTTTAGATTTAGATATAGCTCCCATATATATCGTTCGCCCGATTTACACTCATATGACCACAGTGGCCAATATTTTACTCCGATTAATTGAAATTTTGCACAGGGAGTAGAATTAGCTTTGTAACTATGCGTGCCAAATTTGGTTGAAATCGGTTCAGATTTAGATATAGCTCCCATATATATGTTTTTCTGATTTCGACAAAAATGGTAAAAATACCAACTTTTTCCTTGTAGGTTAGGTTAGGTTAGGTTATGTGGCAGCCCGATGTATCAGGCTCACTTAGACTATTCAGTCCATTGTGATACCACAGTGGTGAACTTCTCTCTTATCACTGAGTGCTGCCCGATTCCATGTTAAGCTCAATGACAAGGGACCTCCTTTTTATAGCCGAGTCCGAACGGCGTTCCACATTCCAGTGAAACCACTTAGAGAAGCTTTGAAACCCTCAGAAATTTCACCAGTATTACTGAGGTGGGATAATCCACCGCTGAAAAACTTTTTGGTGTTCGGTCGTAGCAGGAATCGAACCCACGACCTTGTGTATGCAAGGCGGGCATGCTAACCATTGCACCACGGTGGCTCCTTGTAAAATCGCCACTGCTTAGTCGAAAAGTTGTAAAAAGACTCTAATTTTCCTAAACTGCGAAGTTTCCTTAAAATTGCTTCAGATTTAAATGTTTCCCATATTTTTTTACTAACATTGTGTTCCACCCTAGTGCATTAAATTTTGAGTCTATAGATTTTGTAGAAATCTATCAAATTCTGTCCAGATCGAGTGATATTTAAATGTATGTATATGGGACAAAACTTTATATATAGCACCAGGGCTGCCAATTTTGCCGATTTATCGGCATTTTGACGATTTTTTACTCACAAAATGGAAATCTCCGATTTTTTCCGATTTTAACGATATTAGACACATAGTTTATGGAGCTTAAATTTTTACATTTTGGAGAAATTTTTGAAAATATTAAAATAAATTTGAAAAATGTTGGGAACAAATTCGGAAACAGACCGTGGAGTACTTTGGCGTTTCGAGTTTTGTCAAAATTCGTACAAATAACCATGATTCTTCCAAACTAAACAACCTAAAATGAAATAACTCAAATTGTTTTAATACCAAAATTGATAATGATTTACACAGAATATGCAATAGAAACTTTTACTAATTATGAAAAATTCTAGTAGAGTATAAAAAATAACCACCATAAAAAATCACCTGTTTTGGAAAACATGAGACGTTTTCTTTAATTTCAAAATATATAATTAAAAATGTTACTCAATTAATAACAATATTTCAGAAAAATAGATTTTTTATAAAAAAAAAATTGCGAACTATTTTTGTTTAACAAAAAAAAATGATTTTTATGGTAATGTTATTTGTATACAAAACTGATTTCTTTATATATTTTGTTTTTAGTTTACCCAAAAAGTACGTTTAATTTTAATATCATTTATATTGCCGATTTTTTGACGATTTTTAAAATGCTAGTGCCGATTATGACGATTTTTATCGAAAAAAGTGACGATTTTTCTTGAAATTTTATTGGCAGCCCTGTATAGCACCCAAAACATTTGGTATCGAAAATTTAGATCTACAAAGTGGTGCAAGGTATAATATAGTCGGCCCCGCCCGACTTTAGACTTTCTTTACTTGTTTCTTTTCGAGAAAGATGCATTTCGTAAATGGTAATTAAAAATACAAAAATGTCGGAAAATGTTCGTTAATTTAATGAATCACAAATTTGGAATACAATTAGTTCAATTTTCGCACGAGATAGTTCATTTTTTCCATAATGTAATTTACTTTTTTTCTCTGTTTAAATAATTTATACCATTTTATTTTAACAAACTAAAAAAAAAAAGTTAAAAATACCCATTAAAAGTTAATGGGTAATCTACCTTCTGTCATTATTTATATTCATAAATTATTATGGTTATAAATATTATAAATAAATACCTATTAAAAATATGAAAAAAAAACGAGTTATAACAATTGAATTAAAAGAACTTCCTGTGTAGTTTAAATAAAATAAAACATCTTTGGGGGGACATTTGTGGAAGTGCTTTTAAAGTTGTGCCTTTAAAACAACAAAATCAATTTTCAAGGCAATAGCTTTTGTCTTACGAAAGTTAGCATAATGTCCACAGACAGACGGATATCGCTAGATCAACTCAGAATTTAACAACGAACCAGAATATACATAGTATTTCCCACCACCATAAGTTAGTATGGGGGTATAATATTTACATTTCAATTTGTAACACATCGAGATATCAGTTTCCGACTATATACAGTAAGATGATCTAACGATGTCCGGTTTGTCCGTCTGTCTGTAATAATTAGGTCAAATTCGAAGATGGACTATATCGGACCATATTTCGATCAGGACCCCACAGAAACCTATCCTCCGATTTGACTTCTTGAGCAAATAGACGACGCTACTTTTATCCGATTTTCATCAAACTGGAAATCTAGAGGTATTCTATGTCCACAAACAGGTATGCTGAATTTGGTTTATAGACAGATTTTCCAATTTGACTTCTTGAGCCACTGGAAGACGCACTTTTCATTCAATTTTCTTAAAGTTTTATGTCTGCAGGTATTTTAAGGTCGTGAATAGTTATGATAAAATTTGGTAAATATCGGGGCATGTTTTGAAATAAATTCCATATAAACCTGACAGCACACTGACAGCGGAATTTTTTTGCTTACGTATACTGAAGACTGACGAAATGAAAATGCGTACTCATCCACGAAAATCTTTTAAAGACTCACACTCGCGTATGGAACACGATCAGTAGAAGGCCATAGCGTACCGAAATGTCATGACTCGCGGCAACTCTGGAAACTTGCATACGTACTTGTGACTGACGAAAAATCTCTTTACTCATGAAAATTCTCCTCACTCAAGAAATTGATCGTGTCTCACTATTGAGTCATATACGTTGGAAATTTACATTTACACGCAAAAAAATAATTCTTTCCTCCCAAACGAAATTTTAGACAAACAGAGTTCGTTTCTCATTTGCTTTTCGCTGAAAGGAAGTGTATTTTTGTGATAAACGCTTATTCTTTTCCAGGATGTAAAAACAATTTCATAAAGACTAACTCCAAAAAAGTTGCATTTTGGCTAATTGCATTTTCCCTCACATCTTTCTCACTTCCACGAAGTTTTTTAGTTCTTATCACCTTTAATAATACAAACAAACAAAGTAATACAAACAATGTAGCGATATTATAAATTATTTTTTTTTTACCTTTCGCCTGGACGGAGAATCGAACCGCGGACCATGCAATTTGTAAGCCAACACACTATCCAATGAGCTATGTAGCCGTTATTGTCATCAATAGACAATTACCCTTATAAGTTATATTTATATATCATAGCTTGCGGCGCCCACGAGCCGATTAAACAAACTTTATTTAACAGAAAAATACATTTAGTTGGGCACCGTGTAGCAGTGGTTGCTACGTCCGACTTGCATGCCAAGGGTCGTGGGTTCGATCCCTGTTTTTTTTTTACATATATTCCAGATAGGGTCGGAAGATTCCGAAAAAATGTTTAACATTACATTCTACTATATTAAATTTTTATTATGAACTGTAAAATGTGTCTTATTAAAGACCTAAAGTCAGAAAAGAACAGTGTTTGATATAAACGAAATGGACTGTGTTGTTGGTTCAAAAATAACTTTTTTTATTGAAAAAATAAAAATTTTGTAACAAACGATTTTTTTTTTGGTGAGAAAAGTGTATAATTTTCGAAGCAATTCAAAAAACTCTAACAAAAGAAAAACGTTTTCGGTACACGTTTTCCAAACGTTTTTTTTCTTTGCGTGTAGAGAGTTAAGAAACGTTTTCCGTCGAGAATAACGTTGAGGTCGCATTTGGTGGGTGAGTAAATACCAGAGAATGAAGCCGACGAGTCGCGCCGCCGATCAGTTTTTGCCAGTCGATGCCGCCGTGGAATATGTCGAGTCATCTCGACTCAAATTCCGGCGCCAATTAATCATTTAAATCAGCAAAAATTATTAATAATTGTTGTATTTTTGTTGTATTTAAAATTTTAAATTTTCCACCCACAATCAAATTGCTATAATAATTTTGCAAAAATTTAGCTCAGAAAATTTTAATGAAATGTAAATTTGATTCTAAGATTGGTTGCACAATTAATCTCATTTCCATTCGGATAACATCAAATTGAATTTATAATGGATAAATGATACCCACTAAATTTATACAGGTTTTTATGAGGGTATAATTTTAGGTCGGTATAGTCCTTTCAATTTTTCACTATAACTTCCCAGCAAAAAAATTTGGAAGTTCGTCTCAAGGCTCAACTTTAAAAGAACTTCCAAAAATGCTCTCCCAAAGATGTTCTTTATTTTAAATGCACAGGAAGTCAATTTCTGCACATTTGAGTCAATTTCTTTATAACTCGCTTTTTTCATATTTTTAATGGGAAATTTAGTTTTTTGTTGTGTTTCAAATAGGTTAACAGATTAAGACTTAATAAAATGGTACAAACTATTTAAATTTAGCCGAAAAAAAATGCTAAATCCTTTGTAGAAAAATTTCGAATTTTTGAGAATGTTTGATCACAATATTTCCAGACAAGTGTTATAATGCATTAAAAATTATAAAAAATTTTAAAAAATATTTGTTTGTCAAAATATCACAAAATTTCTTAATTTACATGCAAAACACTGAGTTCGCCTCACACCTTAAGTGTGTGTGCACTTAAGCAAATTCAGTGCAGCGGCTGTTGAAATGGTGGACATCCGTCCTATGACAAGCCGATGTTAAATTCATCGCTTCTGCGTCAAGTTGGCACCACTTCCGGATCCAAAAAGAACATTTTCACTACTTTTTTGGAGACGCTTTTTTGCTGGGTTGTGAGGTCGACTTTGACCTCTAGAAATGTCATATATGTCTGTTCGATTTTAACACACTTTGCCTGATTTGATTAATTAACACTTTTATGTCTTTGGATGGTTTATTTAGGGAATCAAATGGCCAGCTCTACCAGATTACCTGTTTAAAAATAAATTCATTTTCAATTAAATTTAAATCTACAGTGATTTCTCTCCCGACATTGAATTCAGCACTGCAGTATTAAAGTGTAAGTCTAATCAACACCAGTTGACTGCATCTGGTTGCCACCGCTAACACGGATGCTATATCCACCCTCTAACAAAACTTGGCAGCGACTCTTGCTACCAAATGGGAGAACAAACACAAAAAAGGTAGTCAATTGAAACTTTTTCCATTTAACTTGAACTTTGTTGTTTTGTTTTCTTTAAATCCAGCAAAAAAGAAATGAATTTTCCAAGAAGCACCAACTTTTGCAATGGCTTGCCACAAGTCCTGTGGATTAGATAATGGGTTGCTGTTGTCGGTTACTTGGATTTTCTATTCAAACAAATCGAACATTAATGTTTACGTGTTAACAAAACTCATTTCTAAAACTTAATCCGAGAATATTGGGACTTCTGGGAAGTGAATCCTCCGGAGATGGTATTAAACAGGGATTCGGAGCGGTCCGTTTTTTTCGCTCCGCTCCACGCTCCACGCTCCTCTTCTTCTCTTTATTTATTTACTTGTTTATAATCATAAAATAATTATGAAAATAAACGAACATATAGGTGCTAACATATGTTTTCGACCTGTTACAGAAAATTACAGTACACACACTGAAAAAAATATTTTCAGAGGTCAAAGATTTAACGTCCTTAAAATAAGAATGCGCATTTCTCTCATATAAAGTGTTTTTCCTTGTTCAGAAGACAAAAAACTTTTCAATGAAGTCGTTTTGTCCTTATAGTTAAGTGTTTCGACTTAAAATTTGGTATCCCAACATGTAAGAAATTCTCTTTTTACTAAGGCCAACATGACTTTTGACTGATAAGTCCCCGGTCTGACACATAGATGGCATTGCTAGTATTAAATGCATGTTATTATACCCACCACCATAGAATGGTGACGGGGGTATAATAAGTTTGTCATTCCGTTTGTAACACATCGAAATATCGATTTCCGACTATATAAAGTATATATATTCTTGATCAGGGAGAAATTCTAAGACGATATAACGATGTCCGTCTGTCCGTCCGTCTGTCTGTCTGTCTGTCTGTTGTAATCACGCTACAGTCTTCAATAATGAAGCAATCGTGCTGAAATTTTACACGAACTCGTCTTTTGTCTGCAGGCAGGTCAAGTTCGAAGATGGGATATATCGGTCCAGGTTTTGATATAGTCCCCATATAAACCGACCTCCCGATTTGGGGTCTTGGGCTTATAGAAATCGTAGTTTTTTATCCAATTTGCTGAAATTTGAAATCTAGAGGTATTTTATGACCATAAAGAGGTGTGCCAAAAATGGTGAGTATCGGTCCATGTTTTGGTATAGCCCCATATAGACCGTTCTCCCGATTTTACTTCTTGGGCTTATAGAAACCGCGGTTTTTATTCAATTTACCTGAAATTGGAAATCTAGAGGTATTGTAGGACCACAAATACGTGTGCCAAAAATTGTGAGTATCGGTCCATGTTTTGGTATGGCCCCCATATAGACCGATTTCCCGATTTTACTTCTTGGGCTTCTAGAATCCGAAGTTTTTATCCTATTTGCCTAAAATTGGAAATCTAGAGGTATTTTTTGGGGTCATAAAGAGGTGTGCCGAAAACGGTGAGTATCGGTCCATATTTTAGTAAAGCCCCCATAAGAACGATCTCCCGATTTAACTCCGTGGGTTTCTAGAAACCGTAGTTTTTATCTGATTTGCCTGAAATTGTAAATATTCTAGTATGTTAGCTGTGAGCCTAACAAGAGATGTTAATGATTCCTCTAAAACTCAAACAAAAATGGTTCTTATAAATCCAGAATCTGATATAGTCCTCATAGGTGAAATCTTTAAATCTATCTTCGGGAAGTGTCCTCAAGCCCTCCTGAAATTTCAAAGAAAACCCTAATATTTGGTTAATGGTGGTGGGCATTTAAGATTCGGCCCGGCCGAACTTAGTGCTGTATATACTTGTTTTTATATAGTGCCAACCTTCAAATGTTTCGTGTCAAAATTTGACGTCTGTAAGTCAATTAGTTTGTGAGATAGAGCGTCTTTTGTGAAGCAACTTTTGATATTGGGCAAAAATGGAAAAAAAGGAATTTCGTGTTTTGATAAAATACTGTTTTCTGAAGGGAAACAAGTATATACGGCCGTAAGTTCGGCCAGGCCGAAGCTTATGTACCCTCCATCATGGATTGCGTAGAAACTTCTTCTAAACACTGCCATCCAGAATCGAATTACTTAAGTTGCGGTAACGCTTGCCGATGGCAAGATATCTTAAAACCTCCTAACACCATCTTCTAAATTGTATGTAAGTCCATACGTGGAATATATTAAATCACAAAAGATCGATCCAATACGTATATAATTCAGTTTGACAAAGTAGACATAAAATGTTTACAAAATTTTCTACAGAAATAAAATTTTAACAAAATTTTCTACAGAAATAAAATTTTCTATAGAAATAAAAATTTTGACAAAATTTTCTATAGAAATAAAATTTTGGTAGATTATTTTTGGCTCTAGTGGCAACCATGATTATGAACCGATATGGACCAATTTTTGTGTGATTGGACCAATTTTAATATGGTTGTTAGCGACCATATACTAACACCACGTTCCAAATTTGAACCGGATCGGATGAATTTTGCTCCTCCAAGAGGCTCCGGAGGTCAAATCTGGAGAACGTTTTATATGGGGACTATATATAATTATGGACCGATATGGACCAATTCTGCCACGGTTGTTAAAGATCATATACTAACACCATGTTCCAAATAACAACATGATTGGATGAAATTTGCTTCTCTTGGAGACTTCGCAAGCCAAATCTGGGGATCGGTTTATATGGGGGCTATATATAATTATGAACCGATGTGGACCAATTTTTGCATGGTTGTTAGAGAACATATACCAATATCATGTACCAAATTTCAGGCGGATCGGATGAAATTTGCTTCTCTTCGAGGCTCCGCAAGCCAAATCTGGGGATCGGTTTATATGGGGGCTATATATAATTATGGACCCATGTGGACCAATTTTTGCATGATTGTTAGAGACCATATACCAACATCATGTACCAAATTTCAACCGGATCGGATGAAAGTTTCTTCTCTTTGAGGCTCGGCACGCTAAATCTGGGGATCGGTTTATATGGGGGCTATATATAATTATGGACCGATGTGGACCAATTTTTGCATGGTTGTTAGAGACCATATACCAACACCATATACCAAATTTCAGCCGGATCGGATGAAATATGCTTCTGTTAGAGGCTCCACAAGCCAAATCTAAGGGTCCCTTTATATGGGGGCTATACGTAAAAATGGACCGATATGGTCCATTTTCAATACCATCCGACCTACATCGATAACAACTACTTGTGCCAAGTTTCAAGTCGATATCTTGTTTCGTTCGGAAGTTAGCGTGATTTCAACAGACGGACGGACGGACGAACGGACGGACGGACATGCTTAGATCGACTCAGAATTTCACCACGACCCAGAATATATATACTTTATGGGGTCTTAGAGCAATATTTCGATGTGTTACAAACGGAATGACAAAGTTAATATACCCCCATCCTATGATGGAGGGTATAAAAATACGGTGGAAGCAAAAACTTGGCTTGATAATGAGCTTCCGGACTCTGCCCCAAGGAAATCAACAATAATTGATTGGTATGCAAAATTCAAGCGTGGTGAAATGAGCACGGAGGACGGTGAACGCAGTGGACGCCCGAAAGAGGTGGTTACCGACGAAAACATCAAAAAAATCCACAAAATGATTTTGAATGACCGTAAAATGAAGTTGATCGAGATAGCAGAGGCCTTAAATATATCAAAGGAACGTGTTGGTCATATCATTCATCAATATTTGGATATGCGGAAGCTCTGTGCAAAATGGGTGCCGCGCGAGCTCAAATTAGACCAAAAACAACAACGTGTTGATGATTCTGAGCGGTGTATGCAGCTGTTAACTCGTAATACACCCGGGGTTTCCGTCGATATGTGACAATGGATGAAACATGGCTCCATCACTACACTCCTGAGTCCAATCGACAGTCGACTGAGTGGACAGCGACCGGTGAACCGTCTCCGAAGCTTGGAAAGACTCAAAAGTCCGCTGGCAAAGTAATGGCCTCTGTTTTTTGGGATGCGCATGGAATAATTTTTATCGATTATCTTGAGAAGGGAAAAACCATCAACAGTGACTATTATATGGCGTTATTGGAGCGTTTGAAGGTCGAAATCGCGGCAAAACTGCCCCATATGAAGAAGAAAAAAGTGTTGTTCCACCAAGACAACGCACCGTGCCACAAGTCATTGCACTGAAAAAAATATTGACCTAATATGGAAGATTATGCATCTTAAATTTTAGGACTCGAAATTTACGCAATGCTAAGGACAAAATTCTTTCAAATAATGACATTTTAATTAAAAGAAAGTTTATAATCCTTGCTTCAAAAAATTTTTTCATTAAATTTAGGACACAAATATTGAAATTTTGCGTCCCTCTGTTGAAGTTGTAGATCTTTGAAGTAAGACAAATGTTCTTTAAAATAAAGAAAAACATTTTTAATTTAAAGAAATCGTCTTTAACTCAACTGACATATTGAATTTTTAAATTTAAGAAAAAAAAAATGCTTCAAATATAGGCTAAGACTTATTTTTAAGGATTTGAATCTTTGGTTTAAAGTTTTTTTAGCATTAAGAAACCAGTTTTTACTTTGAAGTACTTGGCATAATTTGGAATTTGTTTGTACATGAATACCTTTATTAATATATCGCAAACAGAGAATAAAAATTCGATGAATGAGATCTGTATCCAATTTTAATTTTATCGATCCTAGATTTAAAGCCAGGGAGGGCCCCAAAAAATGTCTTTATTTTAAAGAAGCCGCATCTTTGGCTCGGAATCAATACCAAAATCCTTAAAGGAAGGTCAAAATCTTTGGATCCAAGTAAACTTTTTTTTGAGTGTGAGAACGATGGCAAAAATTCATGAATTGGGCTTCGAATTGCTTCCCCACCCACCGTATTCTCCAGATGTGGCCCCCAGCGACTTTTTCTTGTTCTCAGACCTCAAAAGGATGTTCGCAGGGAAAAAATTTGGCTGCAATGAAGAGGTGATCGCCGAAACTAAGGCCTATTTTGCGGCAAAACCGAAGGAGTACTACCAAAATGATATCAAAAAATTGGAAGGTCGTTTAATCGTTGTATCGCTCTTGAAGGAAACTATGTTGAATAATAAAAACTAATTTTGACAAAAATAATGTGTTTTTCTTTGTTAGACCGGGGACTTATCAGCCAACATGTTAATACTTCGGAAAAAAAATTTTTAAATTAGTGAAATCGTCTTAAAATATGTTGGGTTTTTGCATCTTGGCTATAAAGCTAAAAAACGTTTAAAAATAGGTGACATTTTTATACCCTTCACCACTACTGTGGTACAGGGTATAATAAGTTTGTGCATTTGTATGTAACGCCAAGAAGGAGTAATAATAGACCAACCTTTTAGTATACGGATCGGCTTAGAATTAAATTCTGAGTCGATTTAGCGATGTCCGTCTGTCTGTCTGTCTGTCTGTCTGTCCGTCTGTCCGTCTGTCTGTCTGTCTGTTGATGTATTTTTGTGTGCAAAGTACAGCTCGCAGTTTTAGTCCGATTGTCCTAAAATTTGGTATAGGGTCCTATTTCGGCTCAAAGACGATCCCTATTGATTTTGGAAAAAATCGGTTCAGATTTAGATATAGCTGTCATATATATTTTTCACCGATCTGGTCATAATTGGCGTGTATATCAACCGATCTTCCTCAAATTCCGTACATCCGAATATTTTATGGGTCTCGAAAAACTTGCAAAATATCAGCCAAATCGGTTCAGATTTAGATATAGCTCCCATATATAGCTTTCGCCCGATTTACACTCATTTGCCCACAGAGGCCAATTTTTTGCTCCGATTTAGTTGAAATTTTGCATAGGGAGTAGAATTAGCATTATAACTATGCGTGCCAAATTTGGTTGAAATCGGTTCAGATGTGGATATATCTCCCATATATAGCTTTCGCCCGATTTACACTCATATGACCACAGAGGCCAATTTTTAACTCCGATTTAGTTGAAATTTTGCACAGGGAGTAGAATTAGCATTGTAGCCATGTGTGCCAAATTTGGTTGAAATCGGTTCAGATTTAGATATATCTCCCATATATACCTTTCGCCCGATTTACACTTATATGACCACAGAGGCCAATTTTTAACTCCGATTTAGTTGAAATTTTGCACAGGGAGTAGAATTAGCATTGTTACTATGCGTGCCAAATTTGGTTGAAATCGGTTCAGATTTGGATATATCTCCCATATATACCTTTCGCCCGATTTACACTTATATGACCACAGAGGCCAATTTTTAACTCCGATTTAGTTGAAATTTTGCACAGGGAGGAGAATAAGCATTGTTGATATGCGTGCCAAATTTGGTTGAAATCGGTTCAGATTTAGATATAGCTCCCATATATATGTTTTTCTGATTTCGACAAAAATGGTCAAAATACCAACATTTTCCTTGTAAAATCGCCACTGCTTAGTCGAAAAGTTGTAAAAATGACTCTAATTTTCCTAAACTTCTAATACATATATATCGAGCGATAAATCATAAATAAACTTTTTCGAAGTTTCCTTAAAATTGCTTCAGATTTAAACGTTTCCCATATTTTTTTACTAACATTGTGTTCCACCCTAGTGCATTAGCCGACTTAAATTTTGAGTCTATCGATTTTGTAGAAGTCTATCAAATTCTTCCAGATCGAGTGATATTTAAATTTATGTATTTGGGACAAACCTTTATATATAGCCCCCAACACATTTGACGGATGTGATATGGTATCGAAAATTTAGATCTACAAAGTGGTGCAGGGTATAATATAGTCGGCCCCGCCCGACTTTAGACTTTCCTTACTGGTTTTCTTTTAAATTTGGGTTTTGTGCACTTGCTTCTAGGTAGAAAATTTTAATTTTTCGCTTTTTCAGCTTTTTTTTTAATCCTTTAAAAACGAGTTTCCCAAATTAAAACTCGACTTCCAGTAGAAATTATGTTATGGTTCAAGTAAAAAACGTCTTTAAAATAAAGTGTTGAAAAACATGTCCGATATTTGAACGATTTTTTGCTTTGTAGTCAAGATGCAAGAAGACAACAAAATTAAAGACAATGTCATTCAATTTAAAGAAGTTTTCTGAATTAACAAAGTCAAGTTAACCTTAGCCCAAACATTTTTTCTTTCATGTTATGATACCCATTTTTAAGTGAAATCACTTAATTATAAGGACAATACGACTTCATTGAAAAGTTTATCGACTTTTGGACAAGGAAAAAGCAAAATTTGCATTCGTAAAGGGTGATACGGTCAAAATTTGGTCAAGGGAAAACGCGTGTAAATCGGTGAAATCGTTTATTTAAAAAATCAAATTAAATTTCTTTTTCAAGTTCAATTAGTATAAAATTCGGAAAAAATATTCAGTTAGGCTTTCGCTTTTCCAAATCCGAATTGCCGGGCCTCACGCTTGACACCTGCCATTAGATTTTGTACAGCCACCTTGTTCACCTTCTTCGCCGCAGAAAGCCAGTTTGCCTTGAACTGCTGCTCGTCCTTAGCAGTTTTTTGGTCTTCTTTAGGTTCCGCTTGACAATAGCCCAGTATTTCTCAATTGGGCGGAGCTCTGGCGTGTTGGGAGGGTTCTTGTCCTTGGGAACCACCTGCACGTTGTTGGCGGCGTACCACTCCATGGCCTTTTTACCGTAATGGCAAGATGCCAAATCCGGCCAAAACAGTACGGAACAACAGTGTTTCTTCAGGAAAGGCAGCAGACGTTTATTCAAACACTCTTTCACGTAAATTTCTTGGTTGACAGCCCCGGAAGCTATGAAAATGCTGCTGTTAAAGCCACAGGTATAGATGGCTTGCCAAACCAGATATTTCTTTGCGAACTTTGACAGTTTTATGTGCTTGAAAATAAAGGGTGGTTAAATTGTAAGGGCCGATGTTGAATATGAACCACACCTAAACGCCAAGTTTTTTTTCCGAATTTTATTTGACATTTCTCTATTTCAGACTTTTGGTTCAGAATTTGAACCATGGAGAGATACACAATCCAACAACGTGTTAAACGGTTCCAAGAAATGGCAACAGTGGATGATCAATTTTCGAAGAAAATCATCTTTAGTGATGAGGCACATTTTCACCTCACTGGATTCGGCAGAATCCAGAATTGCCGCATTTGGGCGAATGAGAATCCAAGAGTGATTGTCGAAAAAACAATGCACCCACAAAGAGTGACTGTTTGGTGCGGTTTATGGGCATCATCGGGCCGTATTTTTTCCAAAATGAGGCCGGTCAGGCAGTTACTGTGAATGGTGTTCGCTATCGTGAGATGATAACGAACTTTTTATGGCCCGAATTGGAAGATATGGATGTGGACGATATGTGGTTTCAGCAGGACGGTGCCACTTGCCACACAGCTAACGAAACAATGGCTCTTTTGCGCAACAAATTCAATGGTCGCTATCTCACGTAATGGCGATGTCAATTGGCCGCCAGGATCATGTGATTTGATACCGTTGGACTTTTTTCTTTGGGGTTATTTGAAAGAAAAGGTGTACGTCGATAAGCCAGCAACAATTCAAGAGCTAAAGGATGAGATAATTCGGCACATTAACGGTATAGAACCTCTATTATGCCTCAGCGTCATCGAAAATTTGGACCATCGGATGAAGGTGTGCCACCGAGGTCGCGGCGCCCATTTGGCCGATATTTTGTTCCATACATAATTGAGTAATACCAATATATCATAATAAAATAAAATTACAATAATTTCCTAAACATTTTGTGTTTTATTCAAAATCAACATCGGCCCTTGAAATTTTAACCACCCTTTATCTGCTACCTTTCCCCTTCCTTTTGCCGTATAAAACTCCTGTCCCGGAAGCTGCTTGTAGTCGGCTTTCACGTAGGTTTCGTCGTCCATTACCACGCAGTCAAACTTCGTCAGCATCGTCGTGTACAGCCTCCGGGATCGCGCTTTGGCCGTCGTATTTTGTTTATCATCGCGATTTGGAGTCACTACCTTCTTGTAAGTCGATAGTCCGGCTCGTTTTTTGACTCGATGCACGGTTGTACACGATACACCCAGCTTATTTGCGGCATCTCGGAGAGAGAGGTTAGGGTTTCGCTTGAAACTACCGGCAACTCTCTTTGTCGTCTCAGCGGCTTCCGGTTTTCGATTCCCCCCGATCCAGACTTCCTGGCTGTCGACAAACGTTCCCCAAACACTTTAATTACATTTGTAACGGTTGATTTGGCAACTTTTAGCGATTTTGCCAGCTTAGCGTGCGAGTAGCTCGTATTTTCGCGATGCGCGAACAAAATTTTGATACGCTGGTCTTCTTGCTTGGACGGCATTTTGACAACTGAAGAGTGAATTCCAAAATCAAAATAGGAGCAACATTCTACACACACACACATCTTCAAAATGAGGGGTGTTCAGGTTTTTTAAATGCAAAATTGAAAGAAATACGTCAAGTTTATATTGACCAAATTTTGACCGTATCACCCTTTATTTTAAAGACATGAAATCTTTGATCTCATGACAATATTTTTTTTAGTGTACAATCAATATGCTACAGCCTTAAATAATGGCGCTATCATCCTAAAATTTGTCATAGGTTCGCTTTTTATTTGCAGACAAGTCAAGTTCGATGATGAGCTATATCGGTCCAAGTTTTCGATATAGTCCCCATATATGTTAAACCGACATCCCGATTTGGGGTCCTGGGTTAATAGAAACCGAAGTTTTATCCAATTAGCCTGAAATTAGAAATCTAGAGGTATTTTAGGACCATAAAGATATTTGCTGAAAATGGTGATTATCGGTTAGATGCGGAATTACGCTTTATCGGTAGATAGATATGTATTAGAAGCATGGGAAAATTTGATCTTAGCAATGGAGATTTTAAAATGAAAATGTGTGTATTTTGGCCTTATGAAAGTATATATATGGGGGATTTGTCTCAATCTAAACCGATTTTGACCAACTTTGCTATAATATTAATTGTACTCTCAATGCACAATTTCAAAATATTTGGAGTTAATCTTCAGTATTCGTGGTCATATGAATTTAAATCGAGCTATATATAAATCTGAACTGATATCAACTAAATTTGACATGCATAATAGGAACATTAGTTCTACTCCCTGCACAAAACTTCATGTAAATCGGAGTAAAACTTTGTTCTTTGTGGTCATATGGGTGTAAATCGAGCGGAACGGATTTCAACCAAACTTGACACACTTTACGATAGTGCCAATTGTACTCCTTGTACAAAATTTAATCATCTAAAACTCTGGTTTCCGGGACCATATAGGTGGATATCGGGCGAAAGATATATATTGAAACTATATCTAAATTTGAACCGATTTCAACCAAATTTGGCCATATTACCACATTATCAATTGTACTCTTTAGGCAAAATGTATACCAGAGCAAACGAAATAAAAAGAAAATATCATAGCATTCGATTAAAACTATTATTTGTTTTCGGAGCGGAGCGGTTTTTCTTTTGGAAAACGCTCCGCTCCCGCTCCGGGTTTTAAAAATATCGCTCCCGCTCCGCTCCGGTCAGAAAATGGTTTGCTCCGCTCCGCTCCGCTCCTCGCTCCACTCCGCTCTAAATCCCTGGTATTAAATATCCTGAAGTCTGTAAGAAATGTGAAAATATTAGTTCTCTTCGCGATAATGTCGCTGAAGAGCCGTCCACCTTAACTACACCCTCACAAAAAATCGCTTCTGTAACATATACTCCCAAACATATTTTGCTTCAAGCATATACATTTTTGGGTATTGCCCAAACATTTATATGTTTGAACTCTACCAATATATAATATGTTTGAAAGCATATTGGTCTAAACAATATATGTTTGGGTAGTCTAAGTTCCAAACATTTTGTATTTTTGCATCCAAATTCAATAATGTTGTCTTCCAAAAAACAATATGTTATTATGTGACCATATATGTAATATGTTTGGAAGCATTTTGCACCCAAAAATATTATATGCTCAAAAAAAAATTTTCCCAAACAATATTGTGCTCAAAATTTTATTATACCCTCCATCATAGGATGGGGGTATATTAACTTTGTCATTCCGTTTGTAACACATCGAAATATTGCTCTAAGACCCCATAAAGTATATATATTCTGGGTCGTGGTGAAATTCTGAGTCGATCTAAGCATGTCCGTCCGTCCGTCCGTCTGTTGAAATCACGCTAACTTCCGAACGAAACAAGCTATCGACTTGAAACTTGGCACAAGTAGTTGTTATCGATGTAGGTCGGATGGTATTGAAAATGGGCCATATCGGTCCACTTTTACGTATACCCCCATATAAAGGGACCCTCAGATTTGGTTTGTGGAGCCTCTAACAGAAGCATATTTCATCCGATCCTGCTGAAATTTGGTACATGGTGTTGGTATATGGTCTCTAACAACCATGCAAAAATTGGTCCACATCGGTCCATAATTATATATAGCCCCCATATAAACCGATCCCCAGATTTGGCTTGCGGAGCCTAAAAGAGAAACAAATTTCATCCGATCCGGCTGAAATTTGGTACATGGTGTTACTATATGGTCTCTAACAACCATGCAAAAATTGGTCCACATCGGTCCTTAATTATATATAGCCCCCATATAAACCGACCCCCAGATTTGGCTTGCGGAGCCTCAAAGAGAAGCAAATTTCATTCGATCCGGCTGAAATTCGGTACATGATGTTGGTATATGGTCTTTAACTACCGTGCAAAAATTGGTCCACATCGGTCCATAATTATATATAGCGCCCATATAAACCGATCCACAGATTTGGGTTCCGGAGCCTCAAAGAGAAGCAAATTTCATCCGATCCGCCTGAAATTTGGTACATGATATTGGTATATGGTCTCTAACAACCATGCAAAAATTGGTCCACATCGGTTCATAATTATATATAGCCCCCATATAAACCGATCCCCAGATTTGGCTTGCGGAGCCTCAAAGAGAAGCAAATTTCATCCGATCAGGCTGAAATTTGGTACATGATGTTGGTATATGGTCTCTAACAACCATGCAAAAATTGGTCCACATCAGTCCATAATTATATATAGACCCCATATAAACCGATCTCCAGATTTGGCTTGCGAAGCCTCAAAGAGAAGCAAATTGTATCCGATCCGGCTGAAATTTGGTACATGGTGTTGGTATATGGTCTTTAACTACCGTGCAAAAATTGGTCCACATCGGTCCATAATTATATATAGCGCCCATATAAACCGATCCACAGATTTGGGTTCCGGAGCCTCAAAGAGAAGCAAATTTCATCCGATCCGCCTGAAATTTGGTACATGATATTGGTATATGGTCTCTAACAACCATGCAAAAATTGGTCCACATCGGTTCATAATTATATATAGCCCCCATATAAACCGATCCCCAGATTTGGCTTGCGAAGTCTCCAAGAGAAGCAAATTTCATCCAATCCGGTTGTAATTTGGAACATGGTGTTAGTATATGATCTTTAACAAGCGTGCCAGAATTGGTCAATATCGGTCCATAATTATATATAGCCCCCATATAAAACGTTCTCCAGATTTGACCTCCGGAGCCTCTTGGAGGAGCAAAATTCATCCGATCCGGTTCAAATTAGGAACGTGGTATATGGTATATGGTCGCTAACAACCATTCCAAAATTGGTCCAATCACACAATCGGTTAATAATCATGGTTGCCACTAGAGCCAAAAATAATCTACCTAAATTTTATTTCTATAGAAAATTTTGTCAAAATTTTATTTCTATAGACAATTTTGTCAAAATTTTATTTGTAGAGAAAATTTTGTTAACATTTTATTCGGTTCATAATCAAATTTTCATCATTTTCAAAACTTTATTTCTATAGAAAATTTTGTCTAAAGTTTATTTATATAGAAAATTTTGTTAAAATTTTATTTCTGTAGAAATTTTTGTCAAAATTTTATTTCTACAGAATATTTTGTCAACATTTTTATTTCTATAGAAAATTTTGTGAAAATTTTATTTCTATAGAAAATTTTGTTAAAATTTTATTTCTGTAGAAAATTTTGTCAAAATTGTATGTCTACTTTGTCAAACTGAATTATATACGTATTGGATCGCTCTTTTTTGATTTAATATATACCACGTATGGACTTACATACAATTTAGAAGATGGTGTTAGGAGGTTTTAAGATACCTTGCCGATGGCGTTGCGTTACCGCAACTTAAGTAATTCGATTGTGGATGGCAGTGTTTAGAAGAAGTTTCTACGCAGTCCATGATGGAGGGTACATAAGCTTCGGCCTGGCCTAACTTACGGCCGTATATACTTGTTTATTTATTTATATATTTACAATCATAATGAATTATGAAAATAAACAGGTAATATAGGTGCTAACAACATAGGTTTTCGACCTGAATATTCCCCCACATCTTTCTCACTTCCACGACATTTTTTAGTTCTTAGCACCTTTTTCTGTAATACAAACATTGTAGAAGAAATTATTCAATTTTTTTTTATTTTAATTTTACCTTTTGCCGGACGGGGATTCGAACAGCGGACCACACAGTTTGTAAGGATCAAAGAAGTAACTGATCAATTGCCCAAGGAAAAATAAAATGTTAATTTTGTAATAACAAGCAACAACCACCAACTTAATTCAATATCGCTCCCTGTTAAATAGCGCTCCAAGCTACTAAACACATATATGCTTATAGGCTCTTTCTAAATTAATATATGTTTGCATCCAAGCATATTATATTTACAAACATTTTATGTCCCAAACATAATATGTTCTAACATATTAACATATATGTCCCAAACATGTTATGCTAGTTTATGAACATTATATGCTTGCACTCAAAAATTTTGTGTTTAAAAATTTGTGTTCCAAACATATAATGTTTATAGCCAAACATATGAAAAACAGTCTTTTTCATTCGTGTAGCCATTTTGCATAACAATAGCACTTCTAACGTCAGTCGTTTAGGAACATTATGCATAAAGATACACAGCAAAAAAAATGGAAGTTGTTCCACCAACACGCGCATCCCGCATCAATTTTTTCCACTTCCGATGCAGTCCTTTTGGACAAGTTAACAAACATTTCTTTTAAAGCGCATTCCGGGATCCCCTATCGAATAGAAAATCAATAAAAAGTGAAAAATAAAAATAAAAAAATCATCGCCGCTGGGATTTGAACCTGTGCCGTTTGACTTTTTCACTTCCAATGTAGTTATTTTGAGAAGGTTTTGCAAATTATGATAATTTTAAATTTTTTGTCGATTTTTAATGGAAAAAATATATTTATACAAAACAAGTAAGGAAAGTCTAAAGTCGGGCGGGGCCGACTATATTATACCCTGCACCACTTTGTAGATCTATATTTTCGATACCATATCACATCCATCAAATGTGTTGGGTGCGATATATAAAGGTTTGTCCCAAATACATACATTTAAATATCACTCGATTTGGACAGAATTTGATAGACTTTTACAAAATCTATAGACTCAAAATTTAAATTGGCTAATGCACTAGGGTGGAACACAATTTTAGTAAAAAACTAGGGTGGAAGACTATTTTAGTATAAAACTAGGGTGGAACACAATTTTAGTAAAAAACAAGTAAGTAAAGTCTAAAGTCGGGCGGGGCCGACTATATTATACCCTTCACCACTACGTAGACCAAAAATTTGTGTTACCATTTCAACTCCTTCAAATTTGTTGGGAGTTATTATGAAGGCTTTTATTAGAAATATTTATATAATTTATATACAATATGGAGACAATTTTTTGTACTTCTATAGAATCTGAAAATGGGTCTAAAATATGAAACATTCTACTCAACTCTGGCGTATATATACAAAATTTGAAGCAAATCAAGCCTCAACTCTGGCTTTTGTGCAAATCGGACGAAATATATATATGGGAGCTATATCTAAATCTGAACCGATTTCTTCCAAAATCAATAGGGTTCTATTCTGACCCAAATTAGGCACATATGCCAAATTTGAAGGCGATTGGACTTAAATTGCGACCTAGACTTTGATCACAAAAATGTGTTCACAGACAGACGGACGGACGGACAGACGGACATGGTTATATCGACTCAGGGACCCACCCTGAGCATTGTTGCCAAAGACACCATGTGTCTCTCTCGTTTCCTTCTGGGTGTTACAGACATATGCACTAACTTATAATACCCTGTTCCACAGTGTGGCGCAGAGTAGTCGCAGTTTTAGTCCAATCAAATTTGGCACAAGTATGTGTTTTGTCTCAGAATAGAACCCTTTTGATTTTGGAAAAAATCGGTTCAGATTTAGATATAGCTCCCATATATATATTTCAACCGATATGGACTTATATGACCCCAGAAGCCACAGTTTTACCCTAATTTGCTTAAAATTTTGCAGAAGGAGAACACTTAGTACTATAGTCAAGTGTGCCAAATTTTATTGTAATCGGTTCAGATTTAGATATAGCTCCCATATATACCGTTCGCCCGATTTACACTCATATGACCACAGAGGCCAATTTTTTGCTCCGATTTAGTTGAAATTTTGCAAAGGGAGTAGAATTAGCATTGTAGCTATGCGTGTCAAATTTGGTTGAAATCGGTTTAGATTTAGATATATCTCCCATATATAGCTTTCGCCCGATTTACACTCATATGACCACTGAGGCCAATTTTTAACCCAGATTTAGTTTAAATTTTGCACAGGGAGTAGAATCAGCATTGTAGCTATGCGTGCCAAATTTGGTTGAACTCGGTTCAAATTTAGATATAGCTCCCATATATATGTTTTCCTGATTTCGACAAAAATGGTCAAAATACCAACATTTTCCTTGTAAAATCGCCACTGCTTTGTCGAAAAGTTGTAAAAAATACTCTACTTTTCCTAAATTTCTAATACATATATATCGAGCGATAAACCATAAATAAACGTTATAAAGTTTCCTTAAAATTGCTTCAGATTTAAATGTTTCCCATATATACCTACCCACCACCATAGAATGGTGACGGGGGTATAATAAGTTTGTCATTCCGTTTGTAACACATCGAAATATCGATTTCTGACTATATAAAGTATATATATTCTTGATCAGGGAGACATTTTAAGACGATATAACGATGTAATCACGTTACAGTCTTCAATAATGAAGCAATCGTGCTGAAATTTTGCACAAACTCGTCTTTTGTCTGCAGGCAGGTCAAGTTCGAAGATGGGCTATACCGGTCCAGGTTTTGATATATTCCCCATATAAACCGACCTCCCGATTTGGGGTCATGGGCTTATAGAAATCGTAGTTTTTATTCAATTTGCCTGAAATTTGAAATCTAGAGGTATTTTATGACCAAAATGTGCCAAAAATGGTGAGTATCGGTCCATGTTTTCGTATAGCCCCCATATAGACCGATCTCCCGATTTTACTTCTTGGGCTTATAGAAACCGCAGTTTTTATTCAATTTACCTGAAATTGGAAATCTACAGGTATTGTAAGACCACAAATCGATGTGCCAAAAATGGTACCATGTTTTGGTATGGTCCCCATATAAACCGACCTCCCGATTTGGGGTCTTGGGCTTATAGAAACCGTAGTTTTTTATCCAATTTGCCTGAAATTGAAAACGTAGAGGTACTTGGGGACCATCAAAAGGTGTGCCGAAAATGGTCCGTATCGTTCCATGTTTTGGTATAGCCCACATATAGACCCATCTCCCGATTTTACATCTTGGGTTTATAGAATCCGTAGTTTATATACAATTTGCCTGAAATTGGAAATTTAAAGGTATTTTAGGACCATAAAGAGGTGTGCCACAAATGGTGAGTAACGGTCCATGTTTTGGTATAGCCCCCATACAGACCGATATCCCGATTTTACTTCTTGGGTTTCTAGAATCCGACGTTTTTATGCAATTTGCCCGAAATTGTAAATATTCTGGTATTTTAGGCTCACAAAAACGTGTATCGGATTAAGTTTTTATCTGTCCATTTGGCAATGCCTCCATATAGACCGATTTCACTTCTTGAGGGTATAGAAAGCGCACTGATCATGAAAATTGCTTGAAACTCAATGTAAACTTTCCAGATTTTACTTCTCGGGTGAAAATCTACAGATTTAAGATTTCAAATCAAGACGTTATTTTATAATTTTCTTGCACACTTACAAGAGATTTTAATGATTCCTCTAAAACTCAAACAGAAATGGTTCTTATAAATCCAGAATCTGATATAGTCCTCATAGGTTAAATCTTTAAATTTATCTTCGGAAAGTGTCCTCAAGCCCTCCTGAAATTTCAAAGGAAACCCTAATATTTGGTTCATGGTGGTGGGTATTTTTTTTTTTTTATAAATTCTCTAAGCCTTTGATTTTTCACATATTAGCTACCATACCATGATGAAAAAACCCCATGTAAAGCAGATTGAAGATGATCCAAATTTGCAGGACTTCTAAATCACATCTTCAAAATCCAAATCATGAATTTTATTGTGGTAAGAATAATAGTCACGTAATTAATTAAATTCCTCACATACAAATTAAACATCAAATGCATAGAATTGCGGTCCTTTAATAAACTCACCTTTCAATCTATGCAAAGTTTTAAAAAGTCGAAAACTTTTGTATCCTTACCGAGTAGACAGCAAACAATAAAAAAGCATTTGAAAAAAAGCTACGCAAGAATTAATTCCATTTCGATCCCATAGAAATTTGTTTTTTGTGGTTTAACAAAAATCTCCCAATAGATTCGGAGACACAAAGAAAGACGCATACACGCAAAGAAAAAAAACGTTTGGAAAACGTGTACCGAAAACGTTTTTCTTTTGTTAGAGTTTTTTGAATTGCTTCGAAAATTTTAAACTTTTATCAACAAAAAAATTCGTTTGTTACAATTTTTTTATTTTTTCAATAAAAAAAGTTATTTTTGAAACAACAACAGAGTCCATTTCGTTTATATCAAACACTGTTCTTTTCTGACTTTTGGTCTTTAATAAAACACATTTTACAGTTCAAAATTTAATATAGTACAATGTAATGTTGAACATTTTTTTCGGAATCTTCCGAACATATGTAGAATGTATGTAAAAAAAAAAAAAAAAAAAACTTTGGTCGAAGCAGGGATCGAACCCACGACCCTTGGCATGAGAGTCAGACGTAGCAACCACTGCTCCACGGTGCCAAACTAAATGTTTGTTTCTGTTAAATAAACTATGTTTATTCGGTTCGTGGGCGCCGCAAGCTATGCTATATAAATATAACTTATATGGATATTTATCTATTGATGACCATAACAGGTACATAGCTCAGTGGTTAGTGTGTTGGCTTACAAAGTGCATGGTCCGCGGTTCGATTCTCCGTCCAGGCGAAAGGTAAACAAATTTTAAAAATTTATAAAATCGTATAATTTCTTCTACATTGTTTGTATTACAGAAAAAGGTGCTAAGAACTAAAAATCTTAGTGGAAGTGAGAAAGATGTGAGGGAAAATGCAATTAGCCAGAAAAAATTTTTTTTTGAGTTAGTCTTTATGAAATTGTTTTTACATCCTGGAAAAGAATAAACGTTTATCACAAAAAGTATATACTTTTCTTCCAAATACACTTCCTTACAGCGAAAAGCAAATGAGAAACGAACTTTGTTTGTCTAAAATTTCGTTTGGGAGGAAAGAATTATTTTTTTGCGTGTAGAGGCATTCATTGAATGGCAAATAAAATTATAAACTTATTTGATATGCATGACACATTAAAATTCTATTTGTAACAAAAATTGCTTTGTATAGTGAAAACCTCCCGCCCCCTCAGAAGGATGCAAAAAAAAAAGAGAAAAAATCCACAAATAATCCAACCATAGCATTTTCTACATTATTCCTTATCCTTTTCAGGAGGGAATAGAAAAAAAAAACTAGACCAAATCTAGGATGACAACCACTCTAATTTGCCACAGGCAATGTTCGTGCATTTCTTTGGTTTTATTTGCCATGTTATTGTGATAGCAACAAAGGGAAACATGCTTTTTTTCTTTGGATTCGTGTTCTTGCGTAAATTAAGTCTTTTTTTGTGTGTGTTGATCTATACATCTTCCCTCTTATCATGGCTTAAGGATATGGGTATTAAAACATTGGAGGAGACTAGGTGAGTTTTTGCTTCAAGTCATTAGTCAAGTATTAGGGTATCCCTAGAATATTTCCATTACAGTATTCCCCAATTTTAAGTCTCGAATTATGAAGGCCGATAGCCTCTAGTTGCTAGTGCCCGTATAAATATGTTTATTGTAATTTGTAATTATAATAAATTAAATAAATAAAATAAGTAAGGGTGATTAAATTTTATGAAACAAAATATTGATCCGATGATGAAAATAGAAAATGGTTCATGTAAGACATTAAACAGCCACAATGTAATACTCAAGGTAGCACTCGGGAACATGCTACATACACAGAAAAAAATTTCCGTAGTTAAACTAACGCTAAATTTAACTTATTTTTATTGGAAAAAAATTATTTGCTTGTAGTTAAATTTTATTATTTTTATTGAAATTTTCCACAGCTTAATGAAATCTTACTTTTTTTAAGTATGTCTCAAAAATTTTATGAACTAAACGTGAGTATAAAGTTCAATGACCGTACACATAAGTTCAATAAGAACTAAAACAAATGAAAATTTTCGTACGATTCCCAAAAATAGTAAGAATGAACTACTGTATGGTTAAAATGGTCATGATTTGGAGCCAATGATTTTATTCTTTTTTCTTCTATGAGATGATGTAATTTCGTGAACTGCAGTTAAAAGTACAACAGGGCATTAAAATTTCCTGGTTTTAACAACGCTTTGTAGAAATCTCAAAATGTGGAACAAAATTTAGTTAATTTTTCGTGCGTGGTAGCTCATTCTTCCTATAAAACAGTTCACTTTTTTTTCATATGAAAAACGGTCGTATTCGTCCGTGTATGGATTTCTGATTTCAGACAAATCGGATAGAACTTGCGGCGTCTAGATGAAATATGAAATTTTCTGTATACTTTATGTAGTCGTAAATCAATGTGTAGATATGTTACAAACGGAAAGACAAACTTAATATAAACCCATCCTATGGTGGTTGTTATAAAGAATATATTAGACTTTAATTTTCTATGGAACTACATTTTTGACAATATATATATATTTTTATACCCTCCACCATAGGATGGGGGGTATATTAACTTTGTCATTCCGTTTGTAACACATCGGAATATTGCTCTAAGACCCCATAAAGTATATATATTCTGGGTCGTGTTGAAATTCTGAAATTCGGGCATGCCGTGGTGCAATGGTTAGCATGCCCGCCTTCGTATACACCAAAAAGTTTTTCAGCGGTGGATTATCCCACCTCAGTAATGCTGGTGACATTTCTGAGGGTTTCAAAACTTCTCGAAGTGGTTTCGCTGCAATGTGGAACGCCATTCGGACTCGGAGGTCCCTTGGCATTGAGCTTAACACGGAATCGGGCAGCACTCAGTGATAAGAGAGAAGTTCAGCAATGTGGTATCACAATGGACTGAATAGTTTAAGTGAGCCTGATACATCGGGATGCCACCTAACCTAACCTAAGAATGTCCGTCCGTCTGTTGAAATCACGCTAACTTCCGAACGAAACAAGCTATCGACTTGAAACTTGGCACAAGTAGTTGTTATTGATGTAGGTCGGATGGTATTGCAAATGGGCCATATCGGTCCACTTTTACGTATAGCTGCGGAGCCTCTAAGAGAAGCAAATGCAAAAATTGGTCCACATCGGTTCATAATTATATATAGCCCCCATATAAACCGATTCCCAGATTTGGCATGCGGAGCCACTAAGAGAAGCAAATTTCATCCGATCCGGTTGACATTTGGAACATGGTGTTAGTATATGGTCTCTAACAACCATGCCAGAATTGGTCCATATCGGTCCATAATTATATATAGCCCCCATATAAACCTTCTCCATATTTTACCTCCGGAGCCTCTTACAGAAGCAAAATTCATCCGATCTGGTTCAAATGTGGAACGTGGTGTTAGTATGTGGCCGCTAACAACCATACCAAAATTGGTCCATATGGGACCAAAATTGGTCCATGTCGGTTCGGGTTCGAGCCAAAAATAATCTACCAAAATTTTATTTCTATAGAAAATTTTATTTCTATAGAAAACTTTGTTAAAATTTTATTTCTATAGAAAATTTTGTTAAAATTTCATTTCTATAGAAAATTTTTTCAAAACTTTATTGCTATAGATAATTTTGTCAAAATTTTATTTCTATGGAAAATTGTGTTAAAATTTTATTTCTATAGAAAATTTTGTTAATATAATATATACCACGTATGGACTTACTTACAATTTAGAAGACGGTGTTAGGAAGTTCTTTTTTTGGAACACCCTTATCAGGACACATCTACAACGAGCATGTTATGGAATACTGTAACTAAATTCATATTCTGCTCCGCTCAAATGCTCTCGAGGCTCATTGTGGATAGCACAATTCTCTAGAGAATTTATATTTTAGTTCGTTAAGGTACATAAATAATTCTTCGTTTACAAATATGTCGCACGCTTAATTGGTCGTGACTTAAAAAACACAATCAGTAAATATTATCATTTTGGGAGTTTACGAAAGTGATGGGGAAGTTTCTCTTGTCAGAGAAACTTCGGTGTTCGAAAATTCACCACGTATTCAAAAGCGCAGCAACTACAATCTTGCTTCGAGTTTTATGCTAATTTCGTTTTGGATGAAAGTATTGTATACAAATGATACAAAATTTTATGGTGTTACCACACTGTTGCCGAAACCCCCTGCAAAGACCACATTATTTGTGTTTGAAAACGAACAAATATGTGCAACATGGACACAAAATCAAAAAAAAAAAAAAAAACAAAAACAAAAGTATTTTGAATCTGAAGGAAATTATTGAAATTTTCCGATTGTTGCTAACAACTATCGTTAGAAAAACGCATTTGGTATTTGCATTTCTCTTTAATTTTATAAATTTGTAATCTCGAATTTATGGTCGCGGCCCTAAACAAATAAAATGCTTCTTTGTAAACTAATCAGCTGGGTTGAAGAAATTTAAAAGCAACCATAATACACGCGTCATATATTTTCTTTCGTATTTTCAACCCCGCTGTTATTTAGGCCGAAGAATAAAAACGTCTTCAACAACTGTTTACAACCATCTGCATAGACCAATTAGGGTATAGACATCTCAAGTGAATTCACTGCGCTGTAGTTTGTCTGCACACCGTAGAGGGCTCTTTATACCCTGCGCCACACTGTGGAACAGGGTATTATAAGTTAGTGCATATATTTGTAACACCCAGAAGGAGACGAGATAGACACATGGTGGCTTTGGCAATAATGCTCAGGGTGCCTCCCTGAGTCGATATAACCATGTCCGTCTGTCCGTCCGTCCGTCCGTCTGTCTGTGAACACATTTTTGTGATCAAAGTCTAGGTCGCAATTTAAGTCCAATCACCTTCACATTTGGCACATGTTCCTAATTTGGGTCAGAATAGAACCCTATTGATTTTGGAAGAAATCGGTTCAGATTTAAATATAGTTCCCATATATATCTTTCGCCCGATATGCACTAATATGGACCCAGCAGCCAGAGTTTTATACCGATTTGCTTGATATTTTGTACAAACATAACACTTAGTCGTATAGTCAAGTGTGCAAAATTTGATTGAAATCGGTTCAGATTTAGATATAGCTCCCATATATATCATTCGCCCGATATGGACTAATATGGTCCTAAAAGCCAGAGTATTGGCCCAATTTGGTTGAAATTTTGCACAGGGAGTAGATTAAGCATTATAGCTATGCGTGCCAAATTTGGGTGAAATCTATTCAGATTTAGATATAGCTCCCATACATATCTTTCGCCCGATATGGACTAATATGGTCCTAGAAGCTAGAGTTTGGCAAAATTTTTTTTTGCAAAATTTTAAGCAAATTAGGGTAAAACTCTGGCTTCTGGGGCCATATAAGTCCATATCGGGCAAAATATATATATGGGAGCTATATCTAAATCTGAACCGATTTCTTCCAAAATCAATAGGGATCTATTCTGAGCCAAAACACATACTTGTGCTAAATTTGAAGTCGATTGGACTAAAACTGCGACCTAGACTTTGATTACGAAAATGTGTTCACGGACAGACGGACAGACGGACATATCGACTCAGGAGCCCACCCTGAGCATTTTTGCCAAAGACACCATGTGTCTATCTCGTCTCCTTCTGGGTGTTGTAAACATATGCACTAACTTATAATACCCTGTTCCACAGTGTGGAGCAGGGTATAAAAACTGTGGGAAATATAAAGCTAGAGCAATTTTGATGCAAAAGAGCATTTATGATTTATCGGGCGATACATATGTATTCGAGATATAGGACAATTTGAGTAATATTTAACATTTTTGCTACTCATCAGTGGCGATTTTACAAGGATATTGGTTAAATCTCGCCAATATATGTGGTCAATTGTGGGTTGTGTTATATTACGAGTATTTGGCCAATTCGGGCGATATTTCCACAAGTCGGAGCTTTATTTAAAATTCGACCGTTCTGTGGAAAGTTTGGCATTACAGTGTGTACGACATAGGGAAATCATCACAGAATTTTGTGTAAAATGTGGATATTTTGGCTATATTAGATCAAGATGGCACACTTAAATAGCATATTAAATGTATTCTCTGTGGAAACTATCGAGGAAACTCCCATTGAAAATGGGTCTAAAATATGAAACATTCAACCATATTTCCCCTACTCTGGCGTACATATATATGGGACCTATATCTAAATATGAACCGATTTTGACCAAATTTGACTTGCATAGTTAGAATAATAATACTGCTATCTTAGCAAAAAACGTAAATGGGAGAAGGGTCAGTCCGAGACCCATTGTTTAGTATACCGATCGTCTTACACGCACAAAAAAAACATGTTTAGACATGGTTGCCGCATCCATTTAATGCTTATTGAGAGTATGTAATTGTCGCGAAAACCATGTATTTTGTCTTTGTAAAAATAATTTTCGAGCGGAGAAAAATATATGTTGGCAATAAGCATTTAAATGGTTCTCAAATGCCGCAAACATGTTCTATTATTTAAATGATAGAATTTGAGACCATTATATGGTCAGGATAATCATGTACCTGACCATTAAATTTTTTTTACTTTTTTGCAGAGAAAAAAGTATTTTTATAGTTTACGTATAGACATGTCTACAACCATTACATGGCCATAAAGACCATGTACATTGTTTTCGTGACCATTTAATTTTTTAATTTTTTTGCAGCGACAAGAATTTTATAAAAACATTGAGCAGGTACACACGATTTTCATTTTGCGCGTCAGTCGTGTGTTGATTGTTTCTTTGAATGGACGGAGAATACGGAATTATTGTGTTTTGTGTTAATTTATTTATTCAGAAATGGCACGTGGTTTTATGTGAATACAAAAAATGAAAGTGTAATTTAAAAAAAATATACCTGGTTTTTGTTCTGCATTTTGATATATGGTATAATTTATTTTATTTGCAGTTACATGATGTCTGCGTTTGTACATTTGATGGGCACGAAGTAAATATGGAATGATTACTTATTGTTGAAATTGAACCAAACTAGAGTGTGTAAAAATATGTGATGTTTGCTTGCACGACATTATAAATACAAATAAACAATGAATTATTTTATAAATAAATAAAAACAAATAAATTAAGTTGATTTGGTGTTTTCTTTTCTCAAGTGGCGTCCTTTTTTCGACGACGAAAAAAGTATTTTCATAAAAATCAAAACGTTTTAGGTTGTGACCATGTTCTTTTAACTAGAAGAAAAACATTTTTGACGAATAACATAACATTTTAGATCGTGACCATTGTCTTTTAATGGAAATAAAATTCTTTTTATCAATATAATAACATTTTAGATGAGGACAATTGTATTCTCATGTTCACTGAGCCAACATGGTTGCAGGTTAAAATGTTACATGGTCGCCGCAAAAATAGCTGCTATCATATTATTTTGCTCTTCGAATATGATTGTAACAATCATGTTTCTTCTCTGCGTGTAGATCGTCTGTCTGTCTGTCTGTATATGTAATTTTGTGTGGAAAATCCAGCTCGCAGTCCGATCGTCCTCAAATTTGGCATAGGAGTTTACTTCGACTGAAAGACAATCGCTATTGATGTTGAACAAAAATCGGTTTAGATTTAGATATAGTATTTGCCCGCCGATCTTCTTAGGTTAGGTTAGGTTATGTGGCAGCCCGATGTATCAGGTTCACTTAGACTATTCACTCCATTGTGATACCACAGTGGTAAACTTCTCTCTTATCACTGAATGCTGCCCGATTCCATGTTAAGCTCAATGACAAGGGACCTCCTTTTTATAGCCGAGTCCGAACGGCGTTCCACATTCCAGTGAAACCACTTAGAGAAGCTTTGAAACCCTCAGAAATGTCACCAGCATTACTGAGGTGGGATAAGCCACCGCTGAAAAACTTTTTGGTGTTCGGTCGTAGCAGAAATCGAACCCACGACCTTGTGTATGCAAGGCGGGCATGCTAACCATTGCACCACGGTGGTTCCCTTCTTGCAATTTCGTAAATCCAAATGTTTCGTAGGTCTCGTAGAACATGCAAAATATCAGACAAATCGGTTCAAATTTAAACATTTGTATATCCGGACATAAACCTTTATATATCGCACCTAACAAATTTGAAGGATTTGAGATGGTATGGCAAATATAGTGGTGGATAGTTGGCCCGGCCGCCTTTAGACTTTCCTCACTTTTTTTTTTTTTGCGTATAATAGTCGGCTCCACTTGACTTTAAATCTTATCATACTTGTTGAAAATATATTAAAATTCAACCCCCATTATTTTTGAAGAAGCATTAATCTGCTCATGTCGACATTTTATCCAATTGTCTTCATAAATTGTAAATAATACACCGAAGTGATATTGATACCACGCAAAACGTTTAAACGCCTCTCATTTCAGCCACGACATTCTTTTTCGCTTATTTACTTTTCAATGAACCTGTGGTGCATGACCCTACCCAGCAAAAAATACTTCAGCAGTAAGAGTTTGATAGCGCTTGTTGGTATACAATAAAGTAGACAGTGCATCATACTGCATGAATCGGTGGCAATAACGTAAACGAGTAATCAAACTAGTTTATGATCATTCGTTTACGTTATTGTATCCAATAACATATATGCAGTATAGATGCATGAAAGGTAGTACTGCCTTCCTTCGCGCCAGGAATTATTATTTATTTATTTGGTTATTATTTAATTTATTATAATTACAAATTACAATAAACTTATTTATACGGGCACTAGCAACTAAAGGCTATCGGCCTAATATTCAAGATTACATATCACTTTTGAGCAATATTTCTATTAAAATGAGCAATTATATCGGCGCTATGTAGAAGCTGCTCTAAATCGGGACATCGCCCACAAAAATCAGCGCCGATTCGGTTGTTTTGTAAGCAGTTGGTACTGCCTCTCTCCCTTACAATCCTGCTGAGATGATGCTCCATTTTTTGCTGGGTATGCACAGCGAGCATCGATAGTCCTGTGTGTAAGCCAAGCTGTTACAAATTTCCCAGACAAGGTATTAAATTTTCGTTTATTTTCCTCTTACTCATGAAAAAAATCCATTTCCTTTTATTGCAAAGGGAAAAGTGTGGGAGATTCTGGAGACCTTAAGGATATCATGTAACTGCATGTATGTATATATATATATTTATATTGCCCTGTGTACACAAACATACATACATAGCAGGACAGAAATCCCTGCTCTATCACACTTCAGTATTCAGTATTCATTGGCTACATTTCCCTTTAGCCAATGAAGGACGGCAAAATAGAAAAACACATCCATCGAGAGATAGGTTATCGGAGAGGTTGTTCAACATTTCATAACAAGATTGAAATTTTGTTTAAAGTCATCATGGAAGCAAAAAAAAAAAAACATGCAAATATTCTTTACAATGGAAGATGGAGGGATCAATGTTTGAGAGGGTATCATGCTATTTGAGCATAGATAGGCCATGCTTTGCATGTTGGTAGAGCAAACATGAGGGAATGAGGGTCGAAGGATACCCAGACTATTTATATTTTACGCATAATTTGACAATTTGTGGATTTAGGATAGATAAACTTCAAGCAACATTATTGACTATCATCGATAATACCAAAAGGATGTAAGAAATATATACTAAGGGGATTCCAATATTCTCTGAGAGCAGAGTAAATAAAGTATGGAAATTGATGTGATTATCAAAAATGAAGGAAGTTTAATTTCTTGCTATTTGTTGAGTGAACTTCGAATAAATTTAATCCAGTTTATAGGAGCTTTAAAATAATGAATTGTGGTGAATATTCAAGGATATAGAGGTTATAGAGGTTTTGTAAGCAAAAATCAAATTTTTGTAAGTCACTGTCGTCTTTAAATATTTTCAAATTCGATTAAGCAATGTTTGATGCTGCACGGATGAAAGAGACTGTTTTTCATATGCTTGGAACTCAAATTTTTTAACACAATATTTTTAAGTGCAAGCATATAATGTTCATAAACTAGCATAACTTGTTTGGGACATATATGTTAATATGTTAGAACATATTATGTTTGGGACATGAAATGTTTGTAAATATAATATGCTTAGATGCAAACAAATATTAATTTCGAAATAGCCTATAAACATATATGTGTTAGGAAAGAGAGACCTAGAGAGTATGCTGCAAGTAAAATAATGTAAGTAACCAATTGGCGCCTTAAAAATATATCTACACAAAGAAAATTTCATTAAAATTTTTTTTCTACCAGTGTATGTCCTAAGGTGAAATATAATATGTTTGAAGAATACAAACAATAATTTGTTTGGACCAATCCTGAAAATATATATGCTTGAAGCAAAATTACACAATTATAACATACACTACCACAAAATACTTCGACATTTCTTTAAATTTTCGATTGGCACTGAAGACATTTTTGGCAATTTTGAACTTCAGTTTTTTTCCTTCAAACTATGATTTTTTTTTTAACAAGTGAACAAAACAAATTAATTATGCCTAATACATTTTCTTGAATTTGTCGAAAGATATAACTTTCTAATTAAAATTTTGGTACTACTTCACAATATGTTGAGTGAGGGACAGTTTTTCGTCTCTGTCAATGCTGCTACAATATTCAATTTAAACGGTGGCAGATGCGATATGCAACCAAAATCAGATTGCCATCATTTCTAAATCTCTCGTCTGACAGCTGACAAATTTATACCAATAACAATTCATTTTATTGTTTACAAGCTTTATAAAAGCATTTGATCTATTACATTCAGAAATAAAATAATTTTTGAACCGGTCAAAGGAGTAACATACGTTAATTAGAAATACTGGCATCCCCATATTTCAGGCTCTCTCTTGTGATACCACAAGGTGTTAACTTCTATGTTAAGCTCACTGACAAGGGACCTCTTCTTAATAGCCGAGTCGGAATCACAGTTGCCTTCGAGCCCAACACAATCTACCAAAATTTGAAATAAAAATTACCAAAAGACTACCAAACAAAAAATTTTATTTTTGAAAATTTTATTTCTATAGAAAATTTTGTCAAAATTTTATTTCTATAGAAAATTTTGCCAAAATTTTATTTCTATAGAAAATTTGTCAAACTTTTATTTCTATAGAAAATTTTGTCAAAATTTTATTTCTATAGAAAATCTCGTCAAAATTAAAAAAAAAAAAACAAGTAAGCGAAGTCTATGATCGGGCGGGGCCGACTATATTATACCCTGCACCACTTTGTAGATCGAAATTTTCGATACCATATCACATCCGTCAAATGTGTGGGGGGCTATATATAAAGGTTTGTCCCAAATACATACATTTAAATATCATTCGATCTGGACAGAATTTGACAGACTTCTACAAAATCTATAGACTCAAAATTTAAGTCGGCTAATGCACTAAGGTGGAACACAATGTTAGTAAAAAATAAATATGGGAAACATTTAAATCTGAAGCTATTTTAAGGAAACTTCGCAAAAGTTTATTTATGATTTATCGCTCGATATATATGTATTAGAAGTTTAGGAAAACTAGAGTCATTTTTACAACTTTTTGATTAAGCAGTAGCGATTTTACAAGGAAAACGTTGGTATTTTGACCATTTTTGTCGAAATCATATATATGGGAGCTATATCTAAATCTGAACCGATTTCAACCAACTTTGGCACGCATAGCTACAATGCTAATTCTTCTCCCTGTGCAAAATTTCAACTAAACCGGAGCAAAAAAATTGGCCTCTGTGGTCATATGAGTGTAAATCGGGCGAAAGCTATATATGGGAGCTATAACTAAATCTGAAGCGATTTCAACCAAATTTGGCACGCATAGCTACAATGCTAATTCTACTCCCTGTGCAAAATTTCAATTAAATCGGAGTAAAAGATTTGCCACTGTGGTAATATGAGTGTAAATCGGGCGAACGATATATATATGGGAGCTATATCTAAATCTGAACCGATTTCAATAAAATTTGGCACTCTTGACTACACTACTAATTGTACACATAGTGCAAAATTTCAACCAAATTGGGGAAAAACTCTGGCTTCTGGGACCGTATTAATCCATATCGGTCGAAAGATATATATGGGAGCTATATCTAAATCTGAACCGATTTCAATAAAATTTGGCACACTTGACAATAGTTCTAATTGTCCTAGTGCAAAATTTCAACCAAATTGGGGTAAAACTCTGGCTTATGGGCCATATAAGTCCATATCGGGCGAAATATATATATGGGAGCTATATCTAAATCTGAACCGATTTCTTCCAAAATCAATAGGTATCTATTCTGAGCCAAAACACATACTTGTGCCAAATTTAAAGTCGAGTGGACTAAACGCGACCTAGACTTTGAATACAAAAATGTGTTCACGGACAGACGGACATGGCTACATCGACTCAGGAGCCCACCCTGAGAATGTTTGACAAAGACACCATGAGTCTATTTTGTCTCCTTCTGGGTGTTGCAAACATATGCACTAACTTATAATACCCTGTTCCACGGGGTGGCGCAGGGTATAAAAAAAAAACAAGTATATACGTCCGTAAGTTCGGCATAGGCCAAAAATGTCAAAATTTTTATTTCAATAGAAAATTTTCTCAAAATTTCATTTCTACAGAAAATGTTGCCAAAATTTTATTTCTATAGAAAATTTTGTCCAAATTTTATTTCTAAGAAAATTTTGTCAAAATTTTATTTCTACAAAAAATTTTGTCAAAATTTTATTTCAATACAAAATTTTGTCAAAATTTTATTTCAATACAAAATTTTGTCAAAATTAAAAAAAAAAAAAAAAAAAACAAGTGTATATGTTACGTCCGTAAGTTCGGCCCAGGCCGAATCTTATGTACCCTCCACCATGGATTGCGTAGAAACTTCTACGAAAGACTGTCATTAACAATCGAATTACTTCGGTTGTGGTATCTTAAAACTTCTTAACATCGTTTTCTAAGTGGTGAGTTAGTCCATATATATGTATTAGACAAAAAAAGGTATGTATTGGTAAGTCTACAAATAATTACGAATCGATATGGACTTTTGCACGGTACGTAGGGAGTCAGGATTGAAATATGGGGGTCGCTTATATAGGGGCTATATACAATTATGTACTTGATATGGACCAGTTTTTGTGTGATTGGGGATCGATTTATCTGAGGGATATATATAACTATAGACCGATATGGCATGGTTGTTAACGACCATATACTAGCACAATGTACCAAATTTCAACTGACTCGGATGAAATTTGCTCCTCCAAGAGGCTCCAAACCCAAATATCGGGATCGGTTTATATGGGGCAATATATGATTATGGACTGATATGGACCACTTTTGGCATGGTTGTTAAATCGGATGATCGGATGAATTTTGCTTCTCCTAAAGGCACCGGAGGTCAAATCTGGGGATCGGTTTATATGGGAGCTATATATAATTATGGGCTGATAGGAACCAATTCCTGCATGGTTGTTGGATACAATATACTAACATCACGTACCAAATTTCAACCGAATGGGAAGAATTTTCTCTTCCAAGGGGCTCTGGAGTTCAAATCTGGGGATCGGTTTATATGAGGGCTATAGTAATTATGGACCGATGTGGACCAATATTTGCGTGGTTGTTAGAGACCATATACTAACACTATGTACCAAATTTCAGCCGGATCGGATGAAATTTGCTTCTCTTAGAAGCCTTGCAAGCCAAATCGGGGGATCGGTTTATATGGGGGCTATATATAATTATGGACCGATGTCAACCAATTTTTGCATGGTTGTTAAAGACCATATACTAACACCATGTACCAAATTTCAGCCGGATCGGATGAAATTTGCTTCTCTTAAAGACTCCGGAACAGAGAATGAAGCCGCCGAGTCGCGCCGCTGATTTCAGTCGCCGCCGACCATTTTTTGGCAGTCGACGCCGCCGCCGAATATGTCGACTCATCTCGACTCAAATTAAGCCGCCAATTAATCAAAAATATCGATTTAAATCAGAAAAATATAATAATAATTGTAGTATTTTTGCCAAAATGTTGAACCTTCCATCCTTAATCAATCAATTTCAAACTGCTATAACATTTTTGCAAATATTTAGCTCAGAAAATTTTAACTAAATGTAAATTTGATTGTAAGATTGGTTGTACAACTAATCTCATTACCATTCGAATAACTTCAAATTGATTTTATAATGGATGATTGTGCGCCGCCGACTGGACAAATTTATATCGGCTTAGCCGTCAAGCCGCCGCCGCCAGAGGTAAAACTTTAGTGTCAGCCGCCGCCGACAAAAATGGGTCGCCTTCATTCTCTGCTCCGGAAGCCAAATCTGGGGATCGGTTTATATGGAGGCTATATATAATTATGGACCGATGTGGACCAATTTTTGCACGGTCATTAGACACCATATACTAACACCATGTACCAAATTTCAGCCGGATCGGATGAAATTTGCTTCTCTTAGAGGATCCTCAAGCCAAATTTGGGGGTCAGTTTATATGGGGGCTATACGTAAAAGTGGACCGATATGGCCCATTTGCAATACCTACATCAATAACAACTAGTTGTGCCTATTTTCAAGTCGATAGCTTGTTTCGTTCGGAAGTTGGCGTGATTTCACCAGACGGACATGCTCAGATCGACTCAGAATTTCAACACGACCCAGAATATATATATACTTTATGGGGTCTTAGAGCAATATTTCGATGTGTTACAAACGGAATGACAAAGTTAATATACCCCCATCCTATGGTAGAGGGTATACAAATTGGAGAAAGTTTTACCAAAAAACTACCTAATAAAAAAACTTATTTTTCAAAATTGTATTTCTATAGAATATTTTGTCAAAATTTTATTTCTATAGAAAGTTTTGTCGAAATTTTATTTCTAAATTTTTTATTTCAAAATTTTATTTCTATAGAAAGTTTTGTCGAAATTTTATTTCTATAGAAAATTGTGTCAAAATTGTATTTCTATAGAAAATTTTGTCAAAATTTTATTTCTACACTGAAAAAACAGTGAACCCACCAGGAAGAAAACTTTTGATTAATTTTAGAAAATTTTGAATATTTTTAGAAATTTTTAACTAAACAGTATTACAAGCGCTGGCATCGCGCCGATATCACAAAAATAAGTAAATATTTTTCGACAAATTCAAGAAAATCTATTAGACATATATAATTTGTTTCACTTTTTAAAGAAAATTTTGTAGTTTGAAGGAAAAAATTGGAGTTCAAAATTGCAAGAATGTCTTTAGTGACATACGAAGTTCATCATGGACGCTTTTGTAGTAAAATTTACAAATTCGAAGAAATAATGAACTATTTTATGGCAAATACGAATTTAGTAAATCTCTATCCTTAACTTGTGTATAATTTTTTCCTGTATTTTAGTTCATTTAACTAACGTACGCAAAAAATTATTAGAGTAAATGAAACTTTCACCAAATATAATAAGTTCATGAACTAAAATATAGTTAAATTGGCTTTAGTGAAATAGTGAGTTCACTTTTTTTTGAGTGTATAGAACATTTTGTGAAAATTTTATTTCTTAAATATTAATGAAATCTTACTTTTATGTCTCAAAAATTTTATGAATTAAACGTGAGTATAAAGTTCAATAACCGTACACATAAGTTCAATATGAACTAAAGCAAAAGAAGGTTTTCGTACGATTCCCAAAAATAGTAAGAATGAACTACTGTATGGTCAATATGGTCATGATTTGGCGCCAATGATTTTCTTCTTTACTTTTAGTTAATTTTTCTTTCTATGAGATGATGTAATTTCGTGAACTGCAGTTAAAAAGTACAACAGGGCATTAAAATTTCCTGGTTTTAACAACGCTTTGTGGAAATCTCAAAATGTGGAGTAAAATTTAGTTCAATTTTCGTGCAAGGTAGTTCATTCTTCCTATAATACAGTTTATTTTTATATCATGAGAAGTTTTTGCCACAAGAATCGAATCAAATTATATTACCCGATGTTATCAACCCTGGTTGTGTCAAAGCAATGCCACACACAAATTGAGCAAACGATATTTGTTTATTGACAGAATGAAGTAATTTCATTTAGACAATGACATTTTCGATAATAGTACGAAACGTTTCGCGATGTGAAAAATGTCGCTTTCAGCGCATGGCCGGAAGACCGTTGGCCGAATGACGAAAGAGCGAGGGTTATGCATTATGAATGAAATTAATTTGTTTTGAGAACTTCACCGTAAGGACATTATTAACTTATAGTAAATTATAGAAATTCAATGTTGGTTTAATCTACAATATCAGTGACTTACCCCATCCAAGACCACAACCTTCGCCAACTCTTGACCCAACGATGTCTCCCAACACATTGTGGTCAGACCCACTTCGATATCCTTCAGTTCATTCATTATGGCAGTATAGTTCTTCTCAAATTCTTGAGACATTGTTAAGGCTTTTGCCTTTGACACTGGTAGTGTGGATGTCTGATTGGTGCTTACCGTTGAGAGTACTTCGGTACAAACCATTTCGTGACAATAATGAAATGTGCCTTCTTCAAAGTCATTCCAATTGTAAATTACAGTATGACCACTGTCATCATCACCTTTGAGATAAAAGGGTTTCGCAGTGCTATCATCGAAGATTAGACGATCATCGGGTGATAGCTTAGGTGTGGTATTTGGACTCTCTGTACTGGCTGCAGCCACAAAGAAGTCAAATAAATTATCCAGATGATCATTTTGAGCCCAACCGATATCTTTGCGGGTTGTCTCTGGCTCTATTGTTGTCGTTTCCATAGTGCTATCGGTGATGGTGGTGGTTGTAGTCAGATTTTCCATTAGTGTTGATGTCTCATAGTTGGAGGTGGAAAAGAGATCATCTTCATCTGAGGGAGTTGTGGTGGGAAGGGTAGTGGCATCTGTTGTCCCATCGGTTGTGGTGGTGGTAATACCACTTTCTGTTGTCGAGGTATTTTCTTCATTGTTTTCCTGATCTCTTCGACTGTATTTTGATCGCCGGAGTATAAGAGGAGGAACCTGTTCTCGTTTAACTCGGTTTTGTTTGCCTTTGGAATTTTTCTTAGATTTTTCACCAGCCCTTGGCTCCAAGGTCGTACTAAAATCTCCATTCGCAATTGTTGATGGTCCTGGGATTTTTTTCTTTCTCTTATTTCGTTTCAAGGCTCTTTTCTTCTTATCAATGGGATTTTCTGAGCCATTCTCATTGCCAACCAATTGATCTTCCAAGGACATACCAGCAAAATAATCATAATATTCGAATGCATCATTTCCAGGATTTTCTGTAGTTGTTGTAGACATGGCTGCTGTGGTGGATATGTCATCCGTAACTGGCCAAGTGGGCAATGGTGTTGTAGTCCATAAATCGCCGCCATTGTTAGTTGAAGTTAATGATGTTTGCGTTGTATATTCCTCGGTTACCGTCGTAGATGCTGTAGTTGTCCAGGAACTGGTGGTCCAAGGGGCCAGAGTTTCTAAGGTACTAGTTTCTATTGCCCCAGTCCCCATTGTAGTTGATGTCTGTGGTGTCATGGTACTTGTGGTAAGATTTAACAATGTAGCTGTTGTCACTGCAGCCGCCATTGCTGTAGTCCTGAAGTTTGTTCCTATGGGCCATTCCCTGGAACATATCTTAGTCACATTTCGACAACTGAGTTTTATCATTGCCGTAGCGGTTGTGGCTATTGCCGCTGCAGCCTCGGTAGTTGTGGCCTGTACTTGACTTGAGTTCATTGAGCCCATCATAGCTTTATAGTTTTCCCAATTATGGGTCAATATTGCAAGTTCGGCACTCATCGAGTCATTCCTCAGCTTCAAATTGATTAGGGGCTTCTCTTTCTTATCGATTTTATAAATGAACGAAAACATCAAGGAATACAAAGTCAGCAAATTCAGTATCATAATCCTGATGAACATAGAAGGTAGTTAGTAATGGAAAGACAATACCGGGCGACATTCATTACCTGGCCAATTGAAGGCGTAATTGTTGACGTGGATGCCAGTTCTCAAAAAGTCCCAAAGCTTCAAAAATCATAGGCAGAATAAAGGATAGCAAATTCATGGTCACATTAACAGCATTTTTACTTAACCAATCATCCTTTTTAGCCAAGTCTTCTGAACTGCAAGAAATCAATGGAAAATAGAAAAAACAAACATGAAGTTGAACTAAATGACTATGACACTTTTTTACACCGAAAAACATTTTTATACCCAGCACCATAGAATGATGACGGGGGTATCGTAAGTTTGTCATTCCGTTTGTAACACATCGAAATATCGATTTCCGTCTATACAATATATATATATATATATATATATATATATATATATATATATATATATATATATATATATATATATATATATATATATATATATATATATATATATATATATATATATATATATAATATATATATATATATATATATATATATATATATATTCTTGAGCAGGGAGAAATTCTAAGACGATATAAGCATGTCAGTCTGTCCGTCTGTCTGTCTGTTGTAATCACGCTACAGCCTTCAATAATGACGCTACCGTCCTGAAATTTGGCACAGATTCATCTTTTGTTTGCAGGCAGGTTAAGTTCGAAGATGGGCTATATCGGTCCAAGTTTTGATATAGTCCCCATATAAACCGACCTCCCGATTTAGTGTCTTGGGTTGAGGTGTGCGCGTGACTGAAATTTCATTCACACTCACGCACATTCACGAAGAAAAATGTTTATTCACGCACGCTCACGCACGATACGTGTGGTAGCCGATCCCACTCACGCACATTCACGAAATGAAAACTACTACTCACGCACGCTCACGCACAAACTACTTTTAACGACTGGCGCTCACGCACGATTCACGACAATTCACGACAAATTCACGAGACTCACGACATTTTCCAAACGGAAATTCAAAAATAGAATATAGTTTGAGAGTTAAATTAATTTCAGTTAACATACGGCTATGAATTAAATCTTGAGTTTTTTCGTGAGCGTGATTTTGCAGAAATTTTATTCACGCACATTCACGAACCGATTTTATTTCTCACGCACGCTCACGCACGACATATTTATTTTAGTTCCATTCACGCACATTCACAAGAGCTCCTTTGGATTTTGTTCACGACTCACGTGATTCAGTCGTGAATCACGCGTGCCACGCGCACACCTCTAGTCTTGGGCTTATAAAAACTGTAGATTTATCCAATTTGCGTGAAATTGGAAATCTATAGGTATTTTAGGACCATCAAAAAGTTTACCGAAAATGGTGCCTATCGACCCATGTTTCGGTATAGCCCCCATATGGACCGATTTCCCGATTTTGCTTCTTGGGCGTCTAGAAAGTGTATTTTCTATCCGATTTGCCTAAAATTGGAAATCTAGAGGTATTCTGGGACCATAAAGAGGTGTGCCGAAAATGGTGTGTATGGCTCCATGTTTTGATATAGCCCTCATATAGACCGATCTCCCGATTTAACTTCTTGGGCTTCTAGAATCCGTAGTTTTAATCCAATTTACCTGAAAATTGAAATCTAGAGGTACTCTAGGACCCTAAAGGCGTGTGCCGAAAATGGTGAGCACCGGTCCATGTTTTGATATAGCCCCCATATAGACCGATCTCCCGATTTTACTTCTTGGGCTTCTAGAATCCGAAGTTTTTATCCAATTTGCCTGAAATTCGAAATCTAGAGGTATTTTCTTATAAATTCAGAATCTGATATAGTCCTCATAGGTGAAATCTTTAAATTTATCTTCGGGAAGTGTCCTCAAGTCGACAAGCCCTCCTGAAATTTTAAAGGAAATCCTAATATTTGGTTCATGGTGGTGGGTATTTAAGATTCGGCCCTGCCGAACTTACTGCTGTATATACTTGTTATACCCTTCACCACTACTGTGGTACAGGGTATAATAAGTTTGTGCATTTGTATGTAACGCCAAGAAATAGTGGTCATAGACCCATCTTTTAGTATACCGATCGGCGTAGAATTAAATTCTGAGTAGATTTAGCGGTGTCCGTCTGTCTGTATATGTAATTTTGTGCACAAAGTACAGCTCGCAATTTAAGTCCGATCGTCCTCAAATTTGGCATAGGGCCGTTTCTTGGGACAGAGACAATCGCTATTGGTTTTGGAAAAAATCGGTTCAGATTTAGATATAGCTGCCATATATATTTATCCCCGATTTGGTAATAGTTAGCGTGTTTATCAACCGATTTTCTTGAAATACCGTACATCCAAATATTTTATGAAACTCGAAAATCTTGCAAAATATCAGCCAAATCGGTTCAGATTTAGATATAGCTCCCATATATATCTTTCGTCCGATTTAGACTCATATGACCACAGAGGCCAAAGTTTACTACCGATCTTCGTGAAATTTTGCACAGAGGGTAGAATTGGCATTCTACCAATGCTTGGTAAATTTGATTAAAATCGGTTCAAATTTAGATATAGCTCCCATATATATCTTTCGTCCGATTTGAACTTATATGGCCACAAATGCCAGAGTTTTGCCGTGATTTGCTTCAAATTTTGCACAAGGGGTACGTTTAATGGTATTGTTATGTGTATCAGATTTTGTTAAAATCGGTTCAGATTTAGATATAGCTCACATATATATCTTTCGCCCGATTTGGACTTATATGGTCTCAAAAGCCAGAGTTTTGCCCTGACTTACTTCAAATTTTGCACAAGCGGTACTTTTAACGATACTATTGTATGTGCAAAATATGGTCAAAATCGATTCAGATTTAGATATAGCTCCCATATATATCTTTCGTCCGATTTGAACTTATATGGCCTCAAAATCCAGGGTTTTGCCGTGATTCGCTTCAAATTTCGCACAAGGAGTACGTTTAGTAGTATCGGTAATTGTGCCAAATTTGGCTGAAATCGGTTCAGACTTAGATATGGCTCCCATATATCTTATGTCCGATTTGCACTCATATGAACAGGGGGCCCAAAGTTATACTCCCATTTACGTGAAATTTTGCATAGATAGTAGAATTATTATTCTAACTATACATGTGAAATTTAGTCAAAATCCTTTCAGATTATATATAGCTCCCATATATACGTACATCAGAGTTGGGGAAATATGGTAGACTGTTGCACATTTTAGACCCATTTTCAATGGAAGTTTATTCCAATTAACTGGATAGCGTTATCCGATTTAAATTTTAATTCTAGAGATTTTGTAGAAGTAAACAAGTAAGGAAAGTCTAAAGTCGGGCGGGGCCGACTATATTATACCCTGCACCACTTTGTAGATCTAAATTTTCGATACCATATCACATCCGTTAAATGTGTTGGGGCTATATATAAAGGTTTGTCCCAAATACATACATTTAAATATCACTCGATCTGGACAGAATTTGATAGACTTCTACAAAATCTATAGACTCAAAATTTAAGTCGGCTAATGCACTAGGGTGGAACACAATGTTAGTAAAAAAATATGGGAAACATTTAAATCTGAAGCACTTTTAAGGAAACATCGCAAAAGTTTATTTATGATTTATCGCTCGATATATATGTATTATAAGTTTAGGAAAATTAGAGTCAATTTTACAACTTTTCGACTAAGCAGTGGCGATTTTACAAGGAAAATGTTGGTATTTTGACCATTTTTGTCAAAATCAGAAAAACATACATATGGGAGCTATATCTAAATCTGAACCAAATTTGGCACGCATAGCAACAATGCTAATTCTACTCCCTGTGCAAAATTTTAACTAAATCGGAGCACAAAATTGGCCTCTGTGGTCATATGAGTGTAAATCGGGCGAATGCTATATATGGGAGCTATATCTAAATCTGAACCGATTTCAACAAAATTTGGCACGCATAGCTATAATGCTAATTATACTCCCTGTGCAAAATTTCAACCAAATTGGGGTGAAACTCTGGCTTCTGGGACCGTATTAGTCCATATCGGGCGAAAGATATATATGGGAGCTGAACCGATTTCAATAAAATTTGGCACACTTGACTATAGTACTAATTGTTCTTCTTGTGCATTTTCTTTCTTTATGCATTTTAAGCAAATTAGGGTAAAGCTCTGGCTTCTGGGGCCATATAAGTCCATATCGGGCGAAATATATATATATGGGAGCTATATCTAAATTTGAACCGATTTCTTCCAAAATCAATAGGGATCTATTCTGAGCCAAAACACATACTTGTGCCAAATTTGAAGTCGATTGGACTAAAACTGCGACATAGACTTTGATTACAAAAATGTGTTCACGGACAGACGGACATGGCTATATCGACTCAGGACCCCACCCTAAGCATTTTTGCCAAAGACACCATGTGTCTATCTCGTCTCATTCTGGGTGTTGCAAACATATGCTCTAACTTATAATACCCTGTTCCACAGTGTGGAGCAGGGTATAACAAATTGTCTCCTTTATATAGCTTCCAGCAGATGTGAAGTAGTTGAGATGGTAACACAAATTTTCGCCTACATAGTGGTGAAGGGTATAATATAGTCGGCTCCGCCCGACTTTAGACTTTACTTACCTGTTTTTTAGTAACATTATGTTCCACCCCAGTGCATTAGCCGACTTAAATTTTGAGTCTATAGATTTTGTAGAAGTCTATCAAATTCTGTTCATATCGAGTGATATTTAAATATGTATGTATTTGAGACAAACCTTTACATATAGCCCCCAACACATTTGACGGATGTGATATGGTATCGAAAATTTAGATCTACAAAGTGGTGCAGGGTATGTTTAATATAGTCGGCCCCGCCCGACTTTAGACTTTCCTTACTTGTTTTTTAATTAAAAACTTAACTATTTCCGCTTTATGTGGATATATGTGGCTATATCAAAACGTGGACCGAATTACACCATATTCAGCACACGTATGTATGCACCCCAAATACTTCTCGATTCTTAATTTCAAGCAACATACAAGCAGACATCGTTATATCGTCTTAAAATTCCTCCCTGAGTACGAACATATATGTAGTCGGAAATCGATATTTCGATGTGTTACAAACGGAATAAAAAACTTATTTACCCCCATCACCATTCTATGGTGGTGGGTATAAAAATATTCCTTACGATACGGTCACACTTGGCAAATATTTGACAGAAATGAAAAAAATGAACTCGTCGCCACAATCATATTGGACAAATAACTTTATGAAAAAATTAGTTTCCAAAAACGGTATTCACATACCTAGAAAAAAGTACAGAAAAAAGTTTGACACTAATTTTGGTCAAATATTTGCATTATTATTAGATTTGTCAGGATTGTGTAACGAAAATTGTCGCGTGTTGAATATTGTGAAAAACAATAAAGCGATTTTGGGTTAATAATATTTGTTTTTGTTCTTAAAATATAAAAGGCAACCCTCATATATACAGATTGCCTTAATACCATTTTCTTTATCAAAATATTGAGCAAATAGTAAGCTGGAACAATGACAGTAAGACTATGAGAGTTTTTTGTGGTCGAAGAACAAGCACTGAAAAAGGGCTGTTTCCAGTGGATGCAAATCTACATACCAGTATAAATAATGTGAAAATATAAATGTTCTAAAATTAAATGATTTCAACTATAAATAAAATTTATTGTCATATTTTGTTTTAGGATACTTACCTATTAACCAAGAGGACAACCACAGTTCCCGAGGCTGCCAAAAGACCAATTATCAAAATGTTGACTATAATACGCTGCATTATGATGCGCCAACTGAAATCATAAACCATAGCAAAATTGTCATCAAAATGAAATTGAGAAATATTCGAAAAAGGCAAACTAGCAAAATTTTAGTAAGGAGTTTCTGGGCTAACAAAAAGCGAGCAATAAAATTAAATTGAAAATAAACATTGGGAGGCAACATCGGTGAGACTTACTTTCTTGTATCCTTTTTCTTTTCCGCTTCTTCGAGCAATGCCTCCTTGAAGCCGACAACCACTGAAGCAATTCTATTGTGAGCAGTTTCCGCATGTCCTGAAGGGAGAAGCATCACAAAAGAATTTTACAAAGATAAATAGGAATATAGTAGAGAGGCGAATTGTTTTTGGTCATCCATTCTTAAAAATCATCACATAGTGTTGGGATGATTTATAAGAATGTCTAATACGAGTAGAGTGGAATCAATGAAAAGATGATATTATTTTATGTTATGTTGACTTGTGACACTATTTATATATCATATACAGGGTTGCTGTATGTAATGTAACAAAATAAATAGTAATAATTTATTCATTTCCATATCCCGCGCCACACTGTGTAACAGGGTATTATAAGTTAGTGGATGTGTTTGCAGAAGGGCTGTGGAGCCGGAGTCGGAGTCGGAGTCTTGGAGTCGGAGTCTGAAGATTTTGCTGGAGTCGGAGTCGGAGTCGGAGTCGTAAAAATTTTGCTCGACTCCGACTCCGGCTAAACCAAATTTTTTAAAACACTTCACATTTTTGTAACTAAGCAATTTTTTACGCAAATTGGTTTCCATTGCGTTATTCATTCGATCAATGTACAGCATGATAGTAAATGAAAATCAACTTCCAATTACGGCTATCTTTTTATGTTTCCTAGAATGTTAGACTAGCAGATGGGCTGAATCGATCCATTTTAATGCCCATATCAATTTATTTGAAATATTTCGAAGAATCGAAATTATTTTTTTAAATTTTATTTTAAGGCCATATACAAACATGTGTGTTATTTCTATAAAAAGTTTTGTCAAAATTTTGTTTCTATAGCAAATTTTGTCAAATTTTTATTTCTATAAAAAATTTATTCAACATTTTATTACTATAGAAATATTTTTTTCTATAAAAAATTTAGTCAAAATTTTATTTCTATAGAAAATTGAGTCAAAATTTTATGACTGTAGAAAGTTGTGTCAAAATTTTGTTTCTATAGAATATGTTGCAAAATTTTATTTCTATTGATAATTTTATTTCTATAAAAATTTAAGTCAAAATTTTATTTCTATACAAAATTTTGTCAAAATTTTATAGTAATAGATTTTTTTGTCAAATGAGAAACGAACTTTGTTTGTCTAAAATTTCGTTTGGGAGGAAAGAATTATTTTTTTGCGTGTAGAAAATTTTATTTCTATAGAAAATTTAGTCAACATTTTGTTTCTGTAGAATATTTTGCAGAATTTTATTTACTACACAAAAATTTTTCTAAAATTGTATTTTTATTGATAATTTTTTCAAAATTTTATTTCTATAAGAAAAAATTATCAAATTTTATAGCAAATTCTATAGCAAATTTTCTCAATTTTTTTTTCTTACTGATGCTCACTGATACTCACTGCTATAAAAAATGTATTCAAAATTTTATTACTATAGAAATATTTTTTTCTATATAAAATTTAGTCAAAATTTTATTTCTATAGAAAATTTAGTCAAAATTTTGTTTCTATAGAATATTTTGCAAAATTTTATTTCTATAGAAAATTTTGCAAAATTTCGTTTGTTACACAATTTTTTTTAATTGTATTTCTATTGATAATTCTTTCAAACTTTTATTTCTATAAAAAATTTTCCAAATTTTATTTCTATAAAAATTTTATTCAAAATTTTATTTCTATAGAAAATTTAGTCAAAATTTTGTTTCTGTAGAAAATTTTGCAAAATTTTATTTCTATTTTATATAGATATATATTTTATTTACTAGACAAAAATTTTTCCAAAATTGTATGCTCACTGATACTCACTGCTAAGTCGAAAACTTGTAGAAATGACTCATATTTTCAAATTTTTCAATGAATGAATCATAAATGCATTTTTGCGAAATTGTCTAAACAATTATAAATATTTTCCAAATATTGCCCGAAATTTTGTAAAAGTCTGATTTGAGATTTTATCAAAATTTAGATCTAAATACAAAGTTGTGCAGAGTATATTATAACCGGCCCGCCCGACTTTAGACTTTCCTTTCATTTTTATTTTTTGTTAAAATTGTGTTACGTCCCATAATTTTAGATTTAGATTTAAATTTTAAGTACATAGATTTTGTAGAAGTATATACAATTTTGTCTAAATCAATTCAGATTCAAATTGATGCATATGGGAATATAAACCTTTATATAGCTCGCAACAAATTTAAAGGATTTGAGATAGTACCAATAACTTTGGTCCCCAAATACATATACTGTTGGTATCTTCTCATATAATGATGGGAATTTATATCATTATTTTATTTATTAAACATTGCCCTACATTTGAAATAAGAGTTCAATTGGCATCTAATGTGAAATTAAGACCTTTTTTTGCACACATAAATAAATACGATACTTTATATCGATCCACTTACGGTACCCCCACAATAGAACTACAAAGTAGTGGTATTAAAATGAGATTTAGTTATATTACCCGGAGTCGACTCCGGAGTCGGAGTCGGAGTCGAGCTGATGAAAAATGCTGGAGTCGGAGTCGGAGTCGAGCAAAATTGGCTCGACTCCACAGCCCTGGTTTGCAATACCCAGAATGAGACGAGAGAAACACATGGTTTATTTGGAGATAATACTCAGATCTAGCCATACCTGTCTGTCTGTGGACACACTTCTGTGTTTAGGTCGAAGTTTTAAACCAAACGACTTTAAATTTGCCAAATGTATCGGTTTTGATTCAGAATACATCCCCATTGATTTCAGAAGAAATCGGTTAAGATTTACACAGAAAAAAATTTCCGTAGTTAAACTAACGCTAAATTTAACTTATTTTTATTGGAAAAAATGTATTTGCTTGTTGTTGAATTTTATTATTTTTATCGAAATTTTCCACAGCTTAATGAAATCTTACTTTTTTTAAGTATGTCTCAAAAATTTTATGAACTAAACGTGAGTATAAAGTTCAATGAGCGTACACATAAGTTCAATATGAACTAAAGCAAAAGAAGATTTTCGTACCATTCCCAAAAATAGTAAGAATGAACTACTGTATGGTTAAAATGGTCATGATTTGGTGCCAATGATTTTCTTCTTTACTTTTAGTTAATTTTTTCTTCTATGAGATGATGTAATTTCGTGAACTGCAGTTAAAAAGTACAACAGGGCATTAAAATTTCCTGGTTTTAATAACGCTTTGTGGAAATCTCAAAATGTGGAGTAAAATTTAGTTAAATTTTCGTGCGAGGTAGTTCATTCTTCCTATGAAACAGTTCACTTTTTTCGGTGTAGATATAGCTCTCGTATACATCTTTCGTCCTTCTATGCTTTAAATTTTTCACAAGGCGGTCAATTGATAGTGTCGTAAAATGTACCAATTTTGGTTGAAATCGGATCAGATTTAGATAAAGCTACCATATATATCTTTCGCGCGATTTACACTGTATATGGCCACAGAGGACACCATTTACTCCGATTTACGTAAAATTTTGCACAAGGCGTAGAGTTTTATTTTTTACCAAATTTGGTTCAAAATCGGTTCAGATTTAGATATAGGGGTATGTTCCGATATTCGGAATCGCAAATCGCAAAATCTTCGTTTGGCGATATTTTCTTAACCCTAACATATACAAATTTAAATTTTGGCAACATAGTTCTTTTTTATAAGAAGTTCAAATACAAATTGAATTTAAATCTGCTAGTATCTCAATTTTTTTCTTTATTAGAAAACTAAATTCTTTCGATTTGCGATTCCGAATATAGGAACATGGGCGATAGTTTCCATATAAATATCGAAGATGTAGATCTACAAAGTGATGCAGTTTATAATAATGTCGGCCCCGCCAAAAATAACATCAAATTGTAGAATCAAGTTAGATATTCAAAAAGTGGACATCTTTGGCACGAATTATGGCTCTCAAACTGCCGAAAAAGCCTTCACACATATTTTTCAGTGCCAACCTAACTCACCTAAATGCATCAAGCGCAAAAGATTTTTGTAGAAATCAAGCAAGCAACCTCATTTCTAACCCAGCAAAAAATTTGGAAGTTATTCCAAAGGCACAACTTTAAAAGCGCTTCCAGAAGATGCACTCCCAATGATGCTCTTTATTTTAACTACCCAGGAAGTTATTTTAATTGAACTTTTTATAACTTGGTTTTTTTCATACTTTTAAGAATTCATAAAATGGTACAAATCATTTAAATTTTGTCGAAAAACATGCTAAATTCAATCTTAAAAAATGTGAATTTTTGAAAATATTTGAGGTCAAACGCTTCCGACAAGCGTTTAACGCTCCATTAAACATTATAAAAATTTATAAAAATTATTTATTTGACAAGATATCAAAGATTTTTTTAATTTACATCCAAAACATTGAATTCGGATCACACCTAAAGAAGTGATGCAAACTCAGTGCAACGGCTGTTGAAATGGAGGACTTCCGTCCTATGACAAGCCCATGTTAAATTCATCGCTTCTGCGTCAATTTTGCACCACTTCCGGATCCAAAAAGAACATTTTCATTACTTTTTTGGCGACGCTTTTTTTGCTGGGAAGCTATTCATCTTCTAGTCATGCCTCCTTTTGGAGCTCTGGTGTCCAATCGAAGGTGTAAATAACTTTTAGAATGACTTCTCATCGGAGAGTGAAATCGGTTCAGATTTAGATATAGCTCCCATATATATCTTTCGCCCGATATGGACTAATACGGTCCCAGAAGCCAGAGTTTTACCCCAATTTGGTTGAAATTTTGCACAGGGAGTAGAATTATCATTGTAGCTATACGTGCCAAATTTGGTTGAAATCGCTTCAGATTTAGATATAGCTCCAATATATAGCTTTCGGCCGATTTACACACATTTGACCACAGAAGCCAATTTTTTGCTCCGATTTAGTTGAAATTTTGCACAAGGAGTAGAATTAGCATTGTAGCTATGCGTGCCAAATTTGGTTGAAATCGCTTCAGATTTAGATATAGCTCCAATATATAGCTTTCGGCCGATTTACACTCATATGACCACAGAGGCCAAGTTTTTGCCCATATTTGTTTACTAACATTGTGTTCCACACTAGTGCATTAGGCGACTTAAATTTTGAGTCTATAGATTTTGTAAAAGTCTATCAAATTCTGTCCAGATCGAGTGATATTTAAATGTATGTATTTGGGACAAACCTTTATATATAGCCCCCCAACACATTTGACGGATGTGTTATGGTATCGAAAATTTAGATCTACAAAGTGGTGCGGGTATAATATAGTCTTGTTATATATTAACTTTGTCATTCTGTTTGGGGTCTTAGAGCATATCGCAATATTGCTCTAAGACCCCATATATTCTGGGTCGTGGTGAATATCTGAGTCGACCTAAGCATGTCTGTACGTCTGTTGAAATCATGCTAATTTCCGAACGATTTGACTTCCGGAACCTTTTGGAGGAGCAAAATTCATCCGATTCTGTTGAAATTTGGTACATTGCGCTAGTATGTGGCCGCTAACAGCCATGCGAAAATTGATTCATATCGGTTTATACTTATATATAGCCGATCACCAATCACACAAATATTGGTCCATATCGCCAAAAATAATTTACCAAAATTTTATTTCTATAGAAAATTTTGTCAAAATTTTATTGTTATAGAAAATTTTGTCAAAATGTTATTACTATTTTTTATTTTGTCAAAAGTTTATTTCTATAGAAAAATTTTTCAAAATTTTATTTCTATAGAAAATTTTATGAAAATTTTGTCAAAATTTTATTACTATAGAAAGCTTTGTCAAAATTTTATTTCTATAGAAAATTTTATTAAACTTAATTATATATGTACGTATATAATCGGTCTTTTTACAATTTAGAAGACGGTGTTAAGAAGTTTTAAGATACCTTGCCATCGGCAAGTATTACCGCAACCCAGGTAATTCGATTGTGGATGACAGTCTTTAGTAGAAGTTTCTACTGGAGGGTACATAAAATTCGGTCTGACCGAACTTACTGCCATATATTATACTTGTTCAATCCTTTTTCGCGACAAGTTCAGCTCACGAACAATTTTTCTACCACTGCGGAGTGGATTTCGATTAAATGTGTCCTTCTCTTTTCGGATCATTTCTGGTGTTGTTACCGTCCACTTTTTGGTTGTTATGCATCACTGCCATTATCATGGTACAAGAAAGAAAACATTTATTCATAGGTCAATACAGGAAGGCTCTAATGAAAGCCTCTTGGGTTTCCAGCCAAACATCAAGCAATCACACTTTCATGCTTGAATTCCATCACGAATTACTTTATTTCTCAATGCAATAGATCAGACTGCTCTTGTAAGCATATAAACAATTAAATGAAGTGTCACTGGAAAAATATGTCAGCTGTATGGAAATGATAGCAACCTAAAATTGGTTGCAATACGTAGCAGCCACACTATATATAATTTATGGAATCTGAGACCTCATCATATGGTGGAAACTATCAAAATAATCTTTCAAAAAATTTGATCAGCAAATCCGCCTCTGATGAGATTTGAACCTACGTTCTTTTGACAATTTGAAGCAATGACGTTTGTGACTGAGTCAGACTAAGTTCTATTATGATATCAAAATAACCAGGTTCAATTCAGGGTCGGTCATAATAACCGAGGATCTTAAGAAAAAAAGGAAGTTACAATGATTTTGTAAATTGGTATTAAAGAAAACCATTTTCGTTTTACTTACAAAGAATCCAACCCAGTGTGCTTGTTAATACTTACCAATCATAAAATCCCAGCCGGTGAAAAGTTTCCACGAAAATGTGCACTCATCGTCTTTTGATGATAGTTTTGAATTCCTTGAGTTCTCAGCCATTCTGCGGTGATAATAATGTCATAACATAGATACAGTTGAGACAATCCAGCCGATTGCGAGAAGGAGAAGAAAACAAAAGAAGTTCACTTTAATTAAGTAAAAACTTTTACGAATAAGAATAATTGAATTTAAGCTATTCTCGAGATTTTCTTGAAATTATCAGAAAAACGCACCCTTTTTCTGCTTGCCAAACATGACTTTCCAATAACAAAAGAAATAATCCCATCATGAAGATGGGATGAAAAGATTTATTTTGTCCAATGCCTTTGTTTAATTAAATTGAGCTTTATCGAATTATCGTTGTTGGATAGAAGTTTATGGAACACGTACCTGGTTTAGTTTATGTGCCATTGATATTATTTGCTCATACCATAATAACGCTTACTTTTTTATTTCAATTGACCTTATGCAGTATTAATTACAAGAGAAGATGAACATTTCACAGAATTGTCAATTAGAAATGTTCCCTAATTGAATTTGCATTAGTAGAGTGACATGTCTTTCGTTACGTTACTCAGCATTAGTGACGACCAAGCAAATGGCTAATGGATAATAAATAATTCATTGTGTTTTGGGAAATCGTGATTAACTAAAATTTGATTTTTATTTCATCAATCAGGTATTGATTTTTATACCCTCCACCATAGTTTGGGGGGTATATTAACTTTGTCATTCCGTTTGTAACACATCGAAATATTGCTCTAAGACCTCATAAACTATATATATTCGGGGTCGTGGTGAAATTCTGAGTTGATCTAACACACAAAGAAAAAAACGTTTGGAAAACGTGTACCGAAAACGTTTTTCTTTTGTTAGAGTTTTTTGAATTGCTTCGAAAATTTTAAGCTTTTATCACCAAAAATATTCGTTTGTTACAAAATTTTTATTTAAAAAAAAAAGTTATTTTTGAAACAACAACATAGTCCATTTCGTTTATATCAAACACTGTTCTTTTCTGCCTTTAGGTCTTTAATAAAACATATTTTACAGTTCAAAATTTAATATACTACAATGTAATGTTGAACATATTTTTCGGAATCTTCCGAACATATCTGGAATATATGTAAAAAAAAAACAAAAAAAAAAACTTTGGTCGAAACAGGAATCGAACCCACGACCCTTGGCATGCAAGTCGGACGTAGCAACCACTGCTCCACGGTGCCAAACTAAATGTTTGTTTCGGTATTGCAAATGGGCCATATCGGATGGTATTGCAAATGGGTCATATCGACCACTTTTACGTATAGCCCTCATATAAACCGACGCTCAGATTTGTTTGGGGAGCCTCTTGGTGGAACAAAATTCATCCGATCCGGTTGAAATTTGGTACATGGTGTAAGAATATTGGAATATCTAACAACTATGCAAAAATTGGTCCACATCGGTCCATAATTATATATAGCCCCCATATAACCGATCCCCAGATTTGGCTTGTGTAGCCTCTAAGAGAAGCAAATTTCATCCGATCCGGCTGAAATTTGGTACATGGTCTCTAACAACTATGCAAAAATTGGTCCACATCGGTCCATAATTATATATAGCCCCCATATAACGGATCTCCGATTTGGCTTGTGTAACCTCTAAGAGAAGCAAATTTCATCCGATCCGGTTGAAATTTGGTACATGGTGTAAGTATATGGTCTCTAACAACTGTGCAAAAAAAATTAGTCCATAATTATATGTAGCCCCCATATAAATCGATCCCCAGATTTGACCTCCGGAGCTCTTGGAGGAGAAAAATTCATCCGATTAGGTTGAAATTTGGTACCTGGTGAAATTTGGTACATTTCGCTAGTATACAGTCGCTAACAACCATTGGCCCATATCGGTCTATAGCTATATATAGCCGATCCCCAAAAATAATCTACCAAAATTTTATTTCTATAGAAAATTTTGACAAAATTTTATTACTATTCAAAATTTTGTCAAGATTTTATTTCTATTGAATATTTTGTCAAAATTGTATTTCTATAGAAATTTTTTTCAAATTTTTATTACTATACAATATTTTATTTCTATACAAAATTTTGTCAAAATGTTATTTCTATAAAAAAAAATTTATCAAAATTTTATTTCTATAGAAAATTTCGTCAAAATTTTGTTTCTATTGAAAATTTTGTCAAAATGTTATTTCTATAGAAAATTGTGTCAAAATTTTATTTCTATACAAAATTGTGTCAAAATTTTATTTCTATAGAAAATTGTGTCAGAATTTTATTTCTATAGAAAATTGTGTCAAAATTTTATTTATATACAAAATTTTCTCAAATTTTTATTTGTATAGAAAATTTTGTCAAAATTTTATTTCTATCGAAAAGTTTGTCAAAATTATATTTCTATCGAAAATTTTGTCAAAATTTTATTTCTATAGACTATTTTGTCAAAAATTTATTTCTATAGAAAATTTTGTCAAAATTTTATTTCTATAGAAAATGTTTTCCAAAATTTACTTCTATAGAAAATGTTGTCAAAATTTTATTTTGTCAAAATTTTATTTCTATACAAACTTTAAACTTAATTATATACGTATTTAATCGGCCTTTTTAGTTTAATATATATCACGTATGGACTATGTGGTATATATTACGGTGTTAGGAAGTTTTAAGATACCTTGCCATCGGCAAGTGTTACCGCAACCCAAGTAATTCGATTGTGGTTGACAGTCTTCAGTAGAAGTTTCTACGCAATCCATGGTGGAGAGTACATAAGCTTCGGCCTAGCCGAACTTACGGCCGTATATAAATACTTGTTTTCGTTTAATTATAACCCGTGTGGACTAAGTTACAATTAAGTGTTAGGAAGTTCTAAGATACCTTGCCATCGGCAAGTGTTACTGCAACCCAAGTAATTCTTTTGTGGATGACCGTCCTTAGTACAAGTTTCTATGCAATCCATGGTGGAGGGTACATAAGATTCGGCCTGGCCGAACTTACGGCCGTATATACTTGTTACCTTCTTTTTTTGTATACTCCATAGGATGAGAAATCTATTAAATTTACTATAAAGTGTGAACTAGGTTGGTGCTATAAATTCTTAGTCTTAAGAAAAATTTACTATCGTGAATACATTCTCGTAAAGAGATACTGGCGTAGTTTTGGCAAGATCAGTAAAAATTTCTAGAGTAGATTTTAGTCTCTGTCAGATTTTAAACCACCCTAGCTACACTCAAAAAAAAAGTTTACTTGGATCCAAAGATTTTGACCTTCCCTAAAGGATTTTGGTACTGATTACGAGCCAAAAATGCGGCTTCTTTAAAATAAAGAAATTTTTTAGCGAACTATCTGGCTTTAAATCTAGGACTAATAAAATTAAATTTAGGATACAGATCTCATTTATCAAATTTTCATTCTCTTTTCGCTGTTTATTAATAAAGGTACTCACGTACAAATAAATGCCAGTGTAAAAATTCAAATTATAACGGATACTTCAAAGTAAAATTGTTTTTCTTAGTTCCAAAAAAAAAAAACTTTAACCCAAAGACGCTAAACCCTCAAAATATGTCGTAGCCTATATTCGAAGAGTTTTTATCTTACATGTAAAGTTTCAATATTTCAGTTAATTTAAGGATAATTTCTTTAAATCAAAAATGTGTTTCTTTACTTTATAATTCTCTCCAGGAAATTTTAATTAAAATGAAGTCGTATGTCTTTGAACTAAAACAAATTTCCCTTAAAGTAAAGATAAACACATTTTTAGTTTAAAGAAATCGTCTTTAAATTAACTGAAATATTGAAACTTTAGACTTAAGATAAAAACGCTTCATATATAAGCTAAGACTTATTTTAAGGATTTAGCGTCTTTGGTTTAAAGTCTTTGTTTTTTTTTTTTTTGAATTAAGAAAAAATTTTTTATAATTATTTTTATTAATAACTCCGCGAAAAGGGAATGCAAATTCATAAATGAGATCTGTATCTTAATTTTAATTTTATTGGTCCTAGATTTAAGGCCAGATAGGTCGCTAAAAAATTTCTTTATTTTATAGAAGCCGCATCTTTGTCTCGAAATTAATACCAAAATCCTTAAGGGAAGGTCAAAATCTTTGGATCCAAGTAAACATTTTTTTAAGTGTAATGTGTTTCGGTATAGCACCCACATACACTAATCTCCCGATTTGACTTCTTGGGCTTATATGTTACACCCCTCGATCTTAAAATTATGTCTAGATGCTCAACACATCGAATCGAAAGGTCGGTTTATATAGGGCCTATATCAAAACCAGGAGCGATAGCCCATCTTCAAACTTGATCTGCTTGCAGAAAAAAGATGAGTCTATGCAAAATGTCAGCATTAGTGAAAGCTGTAGCGTAATTACTACAGATATAGAGACGGACATGTTTATATCATCTTAGAATTTCTCACTGATCAAGAATATACGTACTTTATATAGTCGGAAATCGATATCGATGTGTTACTATAATGTGGCTATTTATGAAGAAGACTAAATAGCCAATATTGCAAAATGTTTAATCATTTTTGGATGATGACTTCGTATCGGACCAATCTCGGAGCACAGTCATATATTGATCTGAGATCTCAAAAAATTATTGATTGTTGTCGAATTCTGTGTCGGTCTACCTATGTCCATACATACGAGTACGTTAGCCTGTGGTTTCCAGAAACGTAACTAAAATTCAAGGCTACTTCAGTGTGCTCTTTGTTAAAATACGTCGATTTTATTTACAAACATTTACGGCATTCTAACCATCCATTCTAATAGATAGCATTAAATTTATTTTTGCATTTCTCCACATTGCTGTTCATGTCTCTTAATCGTTCCCTAGATTATCATTATCTAAATAGGTTTAGGCCTCTTATCTGCCACAAGAACATGTTCACATGGGAAACTAACTGACAATTTACCAAGTTGGAAAACAAAAACTGCCAATAAATGTCATTGATGTACGTGCTTGGCATAGCAGAAATATTTCGACCTTGTTTTGCTGTCTTTGCAATTGATTTCTTCCTGGAGAGAATTCGAGTAATGTTCGCTGGCAGATGACAGCACATCTCAGTATAAAAGGTAGTTGATAAGAAGCGTTACCAAGATCACATTGGAATATCTGACAAATTACTGCAATTTGTTGTATTGGCAGCTTATTATAATATACATACGAGCTATTGTAGATTTATACAGAGCATGGTTTATGGCTATATCAAAATGAAAATAAAACATTAATGATATTTATAGCCTGTTTCTATATGTCGATAGAACAGCAGTCACACGAATTCGAATCAATTTTGATTTTTGTATTTTTGAAAGTTTGTTTCGTTTGTACGAGAATACATTGATTATCCAAAATGAGTATATTCAAACTTTTGGCCTGAGAATTCATTCAAATGTTAACAATGTTTTTTACCTTTTCCTTCCCAGTGGTAAACAATTCAAATCAATTACCAAACAATCGATTATGTTCTTGCGAAACTTGGAAGATTAAGTAAGTACGTTCTATGTAAATGAAAATTGAGTTAAAATTGGTACTACTTATACCTTAGCAGTGAAAAGTCGCACAGAAAGTAATGCCTATAAATTTTGAACAAATGAAAGCTACTACTTAGTCATCTAGTTTTTGCATTGTAGTGTACCTAGTGCTTACGACTCCCACTTACTGCGTAAGATGTAGGTAATTAGGAAGGCAAACTGAAAGGTATAACGTTGTTAGGCAACGAATTTTTATTTTGATTTTCGTTGTTTTTTTTTCAGTTCTATATCAGTTTATTGTTTACATTTATAGACTTTAAGATATTTTTTCCACCAAATGCTGCATACATCAACCAAGGTAAGTATCAAAAGTAAAAAATCCATTTCCTGCTGTTCTTTAACGGGTCCTTTTCAAGTGCCAGTGTTAGAGAAGACTGCACTAGAGTAGTGCGCGTGGAAAGCATGAGTCACGTGATAGTGAACAAAATTGGAAGCACCTCTTGTGAATGGAAATAAAAATATATGTCGTGAGTGAAAAATTAAATCCGTTCTGCAAAATCACCATTATTTGAAAAACCAATATTTATTTAGCCGGCGAACAATATTTTACTTTATGCGCTTTACAGACTATCACTTATTCAGGACGACAGTGCTAGTGTCGAACATATCCCATATATTATGCACATTATAAGTTAAGTCCGAAGACATAATCGATACTGCTGAATGTTTATGGGATCGATAACAAATTTACCGATTATTTAGTCATCGCCAACAAGTCGCATTCGATAATTTCTGGTTTACGAATTTCCAAAACTCAAAATTTTCGCAGTCTTGATTTTTTCTATGGGTGTATCGGTTGACGAGTTATTGACAATTCAAAAGTTTGCGTTTTGCGAATTCGTAAATCAGAACTGGGGGTTTTAGAAAATGTTCGTAATGCACGATAAGATGAGTGCACGTGTCAGCACAAAGTTTAGCTCGTGAGTGTGCGTGAAGTTTCGCCCCCGCGCACACCTCTACTCTGCAGTCTTCATCGCATTCTAACGACAAATTTATTTAAGCAACTTCTTAAATTTTATTTTTCTTATAATGTATGATCGATTCAATAGGTGGCTATGATAAAATGTCATGCCGGTGGCTTTTAACAGAACTTCGGCCGTATGTTTTCAACGACAGTAATACTGGTCCACAATTATAATGCCCTCAATGACGAAAGACCATTTAAGGAATTTAAAGCATTGGATAGTGTTATCTATGGTAATATTTGTTACATTACTTATAGTTTTATATATATTGAGTAATTTAATCTCTTATTTCAGATGCTGTCAAGACAGACGACTGTAGGGTAAAGTACTGTAAGCGGACATCGGAAGTCTTTCAACAATTTTATGGGTCCCCATTTCCAGAAAGATTGCGTAAAAAACAAAAATGTCATAAATAAGTATATAGATATTAATTATTACAATAGTATTACATAATAGCCGTATTCTGAAATGTTGTTTCTAAATCTTATTACAAAATATATATTGATGTAATATATAAAACCAATGAAGAGAGGTTATTTCAAAAATTATTTGTGGCATATTTTTAGGAAAAACTATAAAATACCATCATCCTTTTATAGTTTATCAACGAATCGGGCAGTAAATGGGGGGTATTTAGCTCTAGATTACTGTTACAAATACAAAGTAAAACTGTTTTGTTCCATCGTTCCTATTACTGAGTAAAACACAATATTCAATACACGGCATCCATAACCCTTACGCATCGGTAATGACGTTGTAATGGGATATCATTATGTTTTCGTTTACTTTGTCATGTAGATTGGGAAGTACTTGACTGCCTATGACACGTCAACGTAAAAGTAATACGGAAAGTTGATCGGAAATATGGAGTAGTTGTCTCGATAAAATCGGTAGGATGTAATCGATATGGTAATGACGTCTTTTACCACTGGGTTGATACTTATGATATACTCGGCAACAAAATATCAAGTGACTTGCTTTTCGACATAGATAAACCAAAATCAAATTTCTTTCGTTTGAAATACGAAAGAATGTTATCTTGCGACACAAAGAAACAGGGCATTTGTGTCTTTTATGTGCCCAAAATTGACGAAGGACATGACAGGTGCAAATTTTATTTTCTATTGGTCCAAAAGTTGAATCGGGAGATCTATAAAGGAGCTATTCGAAACATTGATCGATATAATCTCTATTTGACATAGTTCCTTGTGGATCTAAAATACCTTCAGATTTTACATTTTATGATAATATCAATTAAAAAATTAATTGAAACTATTAAAGTTAATTGAATCTATTAATTTTTGTGATTGATTTTTGTTTCAATTAAAAAATTTGTTAAATCAATTAGAAGAGGTGATCGCCGAAAATGAGGCCTATTTTGAGGCAAAACCGAAGGAGTACTACCAAAATGGTATCAAAAAATTGGAAAGTCGTTATAATCGTTGTATCGCTCTTGAAGGAAACTATGTTGAATAATAAAAACGAATTTTGACAAAAAAAATGTGTTTTTCTTTGTTAGACCGGGGACTTATCAGCCAACCTGTTATATATCGGATCTATATATAAATCTGAACTTATTTGGCAAGTTTTACGGGGCTCACAAAATGTTGAACGAAATTTGAAAAAGATGAATTCATAAACACTTCAATTATGACCGAATCGGTGATAAATATAAATCTGAACCGATTTTTTCCAAAATCAATAGGGATTGTCAATTTGACCATTTGAAAAAAATTGAAGACGATCGAACTTAAACTGCGAACTGTACTTTGCACACAAAAATATATGAACAGACAGACGTACCTACTTAACCCTGGACAGTCATACTTCGTCAAAATGACAACGCGTAATTTTGTTTTCGATCTATATAAGTTATATTAATTAAACAATTCTATGAATTTTTGTTTTATACTAATTAAAAACACATTGAATAAGAAAAAAAAAATAAATGTATGTTCTCATTTTTGCTCACGATGCAAATTATAGCGTCTTGAAATAAGCCGTAGTCAAAATGACGAAGGATGACGTTGGTGTATAAAATATAAGGATGACTTTCCAGTGTTAAATCGACTCTATTAATTCTAAGACGATTGGTATACTGGGTCGCGTTCACGGTTGCCACTCAATCTAAAAATAATCTACCAAAAATTTAAGAAAATTTTACCAAAAAAACTAATAAATAAAAAATTTAAAAAAAAAAAACTTGATTTTTATAGAAAATTTTGTCAATGTTTTTTCTTTTTCTATAGAAAATTTTATTTCTATAGAAAATTTTGTTAAAATTAGTTTCTATAGAAAATTTTGTCAAATTTTTTTAATCTTTAGAAAATTTTATCAAAATTTTTTAATCTTTAGAAAATTATGTCAAAATTATAGAAAATTTTGCCAAACTTTATTTCCATAGAAAATTTTATCAAAATTTTATTTCTATAGGAAATTTTGTCAAAATTTTATTTCCATAGGAAAAAATTGGTCAAAATTTTAGTCTTATAGAACATTTTTGTCAATGATTTCTAGAGAACATTTTATCAAAACTTTATTCCTAGAGAAAATGTTGTCAATATTTTATTTCAATAAAAAATTTATCAACATTTTGTCAAAGAAATTTTGTTAAAATTTTATTTAAGAAATTTTGTCAAAATTTTATTTAAGAAATTTTGTCAAAATTTTATTTAAGAAATTTTTTCAAAATTTTATTTCTATACAAAATTTGTGAAGTAATGGTTAAATTGTAAGTAATGGTCACATTCAAGAACCACACCTAAACGCCAAGTTTTTTTCCGAATTTTATTTGACATTTCTTTATTTCAGACTTTTCAATTTGAACCATGGACGTCGTGAATGGGCAGAATAGTTCCAAGAAATGGCAACAGTGGATGATCAATTTTCGAAGAAAATCATCTTCGGTGATGAGGCACCTCAGTGGATTCGTCAATAAACAGAATTTCCGCATTTGGGCGAATGAGAATCCAAGAGTGATTGTCGAAAAACTAATGCACCCACAAAGAGTGACTGTTTGGCGGCATCATCGGGCCGTATTTTTTCCAAAATGAGGCCAGTCAGGCAGTTACTGTGAATGATGTTCGCTATCGTGAGATGATAACGAAATTTTTATGGCCCGAATTGGAAGATATGGATGTGGACGATATGTGGTTTCAGCAGGACGGTGCCACTTGCCACACAGCTAACGAAACAATGGATCTTTTGCGCAACAAATTCAATAGCCGTGTTATCTCACGTGATGGCGATGTCAATTGGCCGCCAAGATCATGTGATTTGACACCGTTGGACTTTTTTCTTTGGGGTTATTTGAAAGAAAAGGTGTACGTCGATAAGCCAGCAACATTTCAAGAGCTAAAGAATGAGATAATTGGCACATTAACGGCATAGAACCTCCATTATGCCTCAGCGTCATCGAAAATTTGGACCATCGGATGAAGGTGTGCCACCGAGGTCGCGGCGCCCATTTGGCCGATATTTTGTTCCATACATAATTGAGTAATACCAATATATCATAATAAAATAAAATTACAATAATTTCCTAAATAGTTTGTGTTTTATTCAATCAACATCAACATCGGCCCTTGAAATTTTAACCACCCTTTACCTCTTAGATGAGAGGAATATTTTGCAAAATCTACCAGAACATCAAGAATCCTACCAATCTACCAAACAGTACAAAATCTACCATTTTCGATAGAATTTTATCAACTGTGGCAACCGTGGTCGCCCAAACTTGTTATACCCTGTACCACAGTTGTGGTGAAGGGTATAAATATAGCGCTTTATTTTAATGCAGCCACCCTGTAGGTTAAAGTTCTTGAAATATATAAATTATAGTTTCTATTATAGTACTTTCCTAAAAAGGTTTCTACACCGAAAAAACGCTAATTTTAAGAGATTTTCATTGCAAAAAATTTTAATTTTATTATTTTTTGCGAAATTTTCATCAGCCCAATGAAATTTTTCTTTTTTGAAGTATGTCTCAAATATTTTATGAACTATGATTTGGAATGAATTGCACTTAAAAAAGTACACCAGGACATTAAATTTTCCTGGTTTTAACAACGTTTTCTGGAAATATCAAAATGTGAAGTACAATTTAGTTTAATTTTCATTTTTCCTATAAAACAATCTACTATTTTTATACCCTCCATCATAGGATGGGGGTATATTAACTTTGTCATTCCGTTTGTAACACATCGAAATATTGCTCTAAGACCCCATAAAGTATATATATTCTGGATCGTGGTGAAATTCTGAGTCGATCTAAGCATGTCCGTCCGTCCGTCCGTCCGTCTGTTGAAATCACGCTAACTTCCGAACGAAACAAGCTATCGACTTGAAACTTGGCACAAGTAGTTGTTATCGATGTAGGTCGGTTGGTATTGAAAATGGGCCATATCGGTCCACTTTTACGTATAGCCCCCATATAAAGGGACCCTCAGATTTGGCTTGTGGAGCCTCTAACAGAAGCCTATTTCATCCGATCCGGCTGAAATTTGGTACATGGTGTTGGTATATGGTCTCTAACAACCATGCAAAAATTGGTCCACATCGGTCCATAATTATATATAGCCCCCATATAAACCGATCGCCAGATTTGGCTTGCGGAGCCTAAAAGAGAAGCAAATTTCATCCTATCCGGCTGAAATTTGGTACATGGTGTTAGTATATGATCTCTAACAACCATGCCAAAATTGGTCCACATCGGTCCATAATTATATATAGCGCCCATATAAACCGATCCCCAGATTTGGCTTGCGGAGCCTCAAAGAGAAGAAAATTTCATCCGATCCGGCTGAAATTTGGTACATAATGTTGGTATATGGTCTCTAACAACCATGCAAAAATTGGTCCATATCGGTCCTTAATTATATATAGCCCCCATATAAACCGATCCCCAGATTTGGTTTGTGGAGCCTCTAAGAGAAGCATATTTCATCCGATCCGGCTGAAATTTGGTACATGGTGTTGGTATATGGTCTCTAACAACCGTGCAAAAATTGGTCCACATCGGTCCATAATTATATATAGCGCCCATATAAACCGATCCCCAGATTTGGGTTCCGGAGCCTCAAAGAGGAGCAAATTTCATCCGATCCGCCTGAAATTTGGTACATGATATTGGTATATGGTCTCTAACAACCATGCAAAAATTGGTCCACATCGGTTCATAATTATATATAGCCCCCATATAAACTGATCCCCAGATTTGGCTTGCGAAGTCTCCAAGAGAAGCAAATTTCATCCAATCCGGTTGTAATTTGGAACATGGTGTTAGTATATGATCTTTAACAACCGTGGCAGAATTGGTCCATATCGGTCCGTAATTATATATAGCCCCCATATAAAACGTTCTCCAGATTTGACCTCCGGAGCCTCTTGGAGGAGCAAAATTCATCCGATCCGGTTCAAATTAGGAACGTGGTATTAGTATATGGTCGCTAACAACCATACCAAAATTGGTCCAATCACACAAAAATTGGTCCATATCGGTTCATAATCATGGTTGCCACTAGAGCCAAAAATAGTCTACCAAACTTTTATTTCTATAGAAAATTTTGTCAAAATTTTATTTCTATAGAAAATTTTGTCAAAATTTATTTCTAGAGAAAATTTTGTTAAAATTTTATTCGGTTCATAATAAAATTTTCATCATTGTCAAAATTGTATTTCTATAGAAAATTTTATTCAAATTTTATTCGGTTCATAATCATTGTTGCCACTCGAGCTAAAAATAATCTACCAAAAGTTTATTTCTATAGAAAATTTTGTGAAAATTTTATTTCTATAGAAAATTTTGTTAAAATTTTATTTCTGTAGAAAATTTTGTCAAAATTTTATTTCTAATTTGTCAAACTGAATTATGTATGTATTGGATCGATCTTTTTTGATTTAATATATACCACGTATGGACTTACATACATTTTAGAAGATGGTGTTAGGAGGTTTTAAGATACCTTGCCATCGGCAAGCGTTACCGCATCTTAAGTAATTCGATTGTGGATGGCAGTGTTTAGAAGAAGTTTCTACGCAATCCATGATGGAGGGTACATAAGCTTCGGCCTGGCCGAACTTACGGCCGTATATACTTGTTCTGTATAATTTATAGTCTAAATCCAAAAGCTACATCATATTCGTTTATAGTTTGCAAAACAATTTCGTAAATGTTGCATTTGTTTGTTACACTCGAAATCGTGATTTGAAATTGATCATAACACCATAATTTAGGAGAAATCTGTTTCCTATTCATGTTTGGCAAATGGTATGTAGATAACCTAAACTAATTGTAAATCAAATCTCATTCATATATTTACTTACTTTCTTAAAGTGGCAACAAAACTATAGATATAAACTACCACTGCTGTTAGAAAATATGCCAATGGTAGCAAATAACCATGTGCCGCGGCACCTGTAGAACTCGAGTAATACCTGTAACGATTTAAATAAAAATCCTTAGCAATCTGAAATCTGATTGAAAATAAAATTATGCCAATATTTGATACTGACCCATAAAACATTGGGGAATATTTAAGGAATCCTTCAAATTCCCATATTGTTAATAAATTACCGGCTACCTTGTATTCACGATCGGTCATCTTTTTCCTCGGATCTATTTCATCGTTTTTGGTTCCAAAATACTGAAAATGAGAAAATGTTTTTTTTTCGCATTATTAGGATCATAATGTCGAACAAATCTTACCTCTGGACCAATTACAAATAGCACCAATGGCAAAGCGATCATAACGTTCATATACATTAACCATCTTAGAAATGTGAAATAGGATGCAACACCAGAACCAAAATGTGATTCGATTTCTTTGATTCGGAGTTCCCATGGTATTAGAACGGTTAGAAAACTGTATATCTCACGTTTCCAATGGCGCCAACGCTAAGGGAGAACATATGGAAAATTATTTATTTATTACCATCATACAGAAGGAAGTCTATTCAAGTCTATTGAATTCGTAAATACTTCTATTTTTCTGGTAAGTCATTCCCTTGGAGAGTGATCCCTGCAAACAATGTGAGGAATTTTGGAAGAACTTTGATGTTGGCGAATAAACAATAAATATTTTTCATATAGTGTCAATCCATGTGTGAAGTTCTCTATTGTCACTGAGTGATACCCAATTCCACGTTTAGCTCCATGATAGCGGAGAATAGTTTTGAAACACTTAGAAATGCCACCACCATTACTGAGAGGGGATATACTACAAGTTTGCCACAGTTGCAAGAGTTCTACCAAAAATGGTAGATTGATAGAATTCTTGTTGTTTTGGCAGATTCGTTCAAATATTCCTCTTCACCTAAGAGGTACTTTACAACTTTTCTATAGAAATAAAATATGAACAAAATTTTGACGGAATTTTCGCTAGGAACAAATTTTTGATCAAAGTTTCCCTAGGAATAAAATGTTCACAAAATTTTCTCTAAGGATAAAATATAGACAAAATATTTTCTAAGAATAAAATTTTGTTAACAATTTCCCTAGGAATAAAATTTTGCCAAAATGTTATTTAGGGATAAAATTTTGCGAAAATCTTCTCTAAGTATAACATTTTGACAAAATTTCCTCTAGGAGTATAATTTTGATAAAATTTTCTCTTGGAAAATATTTTCGAAAACAATTTTGTATAAACAAAATTTTAACAACATTTTCTCTAGAAGTAAAGTGTTGACGAAACATTCTTTAGGAATACAATTTTGATAATGTTTTCTCTATGAATAAAATTTTGATAAAATATTCTCTAGGAATGAAATTTTGATAAAATTTTCTCTACGAATCCGTCTCTGGAATCAACTCCCTAATGAGCTGCAATTAATAACTAATACACAACGGTTCAAGAGGAATATCCTGGAATATTATTCAACCATGTAAAATAATTTAGTACTGGGGAAGCTAAATTTTTTCACACTAATGTAATATATTTTAGAATATTGTTATTTATTTATACTTATATGTTATTTTATTTTAATTATAATTGTAATTTAATTTTATATGTATTAAAAACAATATTATAATAATCTAACCATGTTACTCCAATTAATTTTCTCTAAGGTTAAAATGTTGCAAAGATTTCGCAGGGAATACAATTTTGACAAAATGTTATCTGGGAATAAAATTTTGATAAAATTTTCTCTAGGAATAAAATTTTGATAATTTTTTCTCTAAGAATAAAATTTTCATATATTTTTCTCTAAGAATAAAATTTTGTTAAAATTTTCCATATGAAGCGACCTACTGATATAATTATCAGAAATTTCAATATTGATAATGTTTTCTCTATGAATAAAATTTTGACAAATTTTCTCTAGGAATAAAATGTTGACAAAATTTTCTCTAAGAATACAATTTTGATAAAATTTTCTCTACGAATAAACTTTTGATAAAATTTTCTCTACGAATAAAATTTTGTAAACATTTCTCTAGGAATACAATTTTGACAAAATGTTCTCTGGGAATAACATTTTTATAAAATTTTCTCTAGGAATAAAATTTTGAAAATTTTTTTCTCTAAGAATAAAATTTTCATATATTTTTCTCTAAGAATAAGATTTTGTTAAAATTTTCCCTATGAAGCGAAATAATTATCAGAAATTTCAAACCATTATCTTGTATCGTTTAGAACAGAGCTTCCCAATTCAATTTGCTTTGCGACCCCCAAAATCTTTACCGAATTCATGGTGCCCCCACATATTCCTCTTATTTAATATAAAAGAAATGTTTTTACCCAAACAAACGGAAAAAAAAATTATTAACAACAAAAAAAAAATAAGTTTAATTCAAGTAAAAATGTAAATTTAATATAATTAATAACAATGTTAATATTTATTAATATAAAAGAGTTTCCCAATTAATGGGAAATTTGGCAGTTTTTCTGTACATTAACTAGATGTTTTCATATTGGTGCTATTACTGATAAAGTACACCACAAATCAGTTTCAACATGACCGATATTTTGACATTATGTTTAAAAGGTTCGAAATGCTTTTTGCGTAGATAAAAATTGTACCAACACTTTTAAAATGTGTGAGTTAAAATGACGCTGTGCGCCTCCCCCTTTTGGGAAGCGCTGGTTTAGAGTGATTTCAATCGATGTAGATCAACGCAGAACACATTTTTTAACCTAGATATGTAGGGTATCCGAATGTTCAAATAGTATTCCCTTCAATGCTAATAACAAAAAACCTTCTGTACCCTCCACCACTGATCGCGTAGAAACTTCTACTAAAGACGGCCATCCACAATTAAATTACTCGGGTTGCGGCCGATGGCAAGGCATCCTAAACATCATCATCTAAATTGTAAGTTAGTCCATGCGGGATATGTAGTATACAAAAGAAAGCTCTATTAAATACGTATATATTCAGTTCTTGACCGATATATATAGGGAAGAAATAATTACGAACCGATATGAACTTTTGTGCTGTGATTATGGAGCGAGAATTGAAATATGGGGGTCGCTTTATATGGGGGCTATGTACAATTATGAACACGAGTCTACCAAAAATGGCAGATTTTTTTTACTGTTTGGTAGATTGGTAGAATTCTTGTTGTTTTGGAAGATTATAACATTTCGACAAAATTTTCTAAAGAAATAAAATTCTGACAAAATTTTCTATAGAAATAAAATTTTGACAAAATTTTCTATAGAAATAAAATTTTGACAAAATTTTCTATAGAAATAAAATTTTGACAAAATTTTCTAAAGGAATAAAATTTTGACAAAATTTTTGGCTCGAGTGGCAATCGTGATTTTTCTGTTATTGGGAATCGGTTTATTTGTGGGCTATATATAATATAACATTTTTTTACCCAAACAAACGGAACAATTATTAAGAACAAAAAATTAATTCAAGTAAAAATGAAAATTTAATATAATTAATAACAATTAAGAATAACAATGTAAATAATTATTCCTATACAAGAGTTTACAAATTAATGGGAAATTTGGCAGTTTTTCTGTACATTAACTAGATGTTTTAATATTGGTCCTATTACTGATAAAGTACACCACAAATCAGTTTCAACATGACCGATATTTTGACTTTATGTTTACAAGGTTCGAAAAGCTTTTTGTGTACATAAGTTGATAAAAATTGTACCAACACTTTTAAAATGTGTGACCTAAAATGACGCTGTGCGCCTCCCCCTTTTGGGAAGCGCTGGTTTAGAGTTATTTCGATCGATGTAGATCAACGCAGAACACATTTTTTAACCTAGATGTGTAGGGTATCCGAATGTTCAAATAGTATTCCCTTCAATGCTAATAACAAAAAAACCTTCTGAACCCACCACCATGGATCGCGTAGAAACTTCTACTAAAGACGGCCATCCACAATTAAATTATTCGGGTTGCGGCCGATGGCAAGGCATCTTAAAACTTCTTATTATCATCATCTAAATTGTAAGTTAGTCCATGCGGGATATATAGTAGACAAAAGAAAGCTCGATTAAATACGTATATATTCAGTTCTTGACCGATATATAGGGAAGAAATAATTACGAACCGATATGAACTTTTGTGCTGTAATTATGGAGCGAGAATTGAAATATGGGGGTCGCTTTATATGGGGGCTATGTACAATTATGAACACGAGTCTACCAAATGGCATATTTCTTTTTACTGTCTGGTAGATTGGTAGAATTCTTGATGTTTTGGAAGATTATAACATTTTGACAAAATTTTCTAAAGAAATAAAGTTCCGACAAAATTTTCTATAGAAATAAAATTTTGACAAAATTTTCTATAGAAATAAAATTTTGACAAAATTTTCTATAGAAATAAAATTTTGACAAAATTTTCTATAGAAATAAAATTTTGACAAAATTTTCTATAGAAATAAAATTTTGATAAAATTTTCTAAAGAAATAAAATTTTGACAAAATTTTTGGCTCGAGTGGCAATCGTGATTTTTCTGTTATTGGGGATCGGTTTGTTTGGGGGCTATATATAATATAGATCGATACGGACCATTTTTTGCATTATTGTTATCTGCCATACACAAGCGAAATGTACCAAATTGCAACCGGGTCGGATGAATTTTGCTCCTTCAAGAGGCTCCGGAGGTCAAATCTGTATGGGGGCTATATATGTTTATGGACCGATATGGAGCTATTCTGGCATGGTTGTTAGAGACCGTATGCCAACACCATGTACCAACTTTCAACCGGATCGGATGAAATTTGCTTCTCTTAGAGGCTCTGCAAGCCAAATCTGGGGATAGGTTTATATGGGGGCTATATATAAATATGGACCGATGTGGACCAATTTTTACATGCTTGTTAGAGACCGTATGCCAACACCATGTACCAAATTTCAGCCAGATCGGATGAAATTTGCTTCTCTTGGAGGCTCCTCAAATCAAATCTGGGGATCGGTTTATATGAAGGCTATATATAATTATGGACCGATGTGCACCAATTTTTGCATGCTTGTTAGAGACAGTATGCCAACACCATGTACCAAATTTCAACCGAATCGGATGAAATTTGCTTCTCTTTGAAGCTCCGAAAGCCAAATCTGGGGATCGGTTTATATGGGGGCTATATGTATTTATGGACCGATATGGAGATATTCTGGCATGGTTCTTAGAGACCATATACCAACACCACGTACCAAATTTCAACCGGATCGGATGAAATGTGCTTCTCTTAGAGGCTCCGCAAGTCAAATCGGTGGATCGGTTTATATGGAGGCTATATATATTTATGGACCGATATGGAGCTATTCTGGCATGGTTGTTAGAGACCATATACCAACACCATGTACCAAATTTCAGCCGGATCGGATGAAATTAGCTTTTCTTGGAGGCTCCTCAAATCAAAATTGGAGATCGGTTTATATGGAGGCTATATATATATTTATGGACCGATATGGAGCTATTCTGGCATGGTTGTTAGAGACTATATACCAACACCATGTGCCAAATTTCAGCCGGATCGGATGAAATTTGCTTCTCTTAGAGGCTCCGCAATTCAAATCTGGGGGTCCGTTTATATGGGGGCTATACGTAAAAGTGAACCGATATGGCGCATTTGCAATACCATCCGACCTACATCAATAACAACTACTTTTGCCATGTTTCAAGTCGATAGCTTGTTTCGTTCGGAAGTTAATGGACGGACGGACATGCTTAGATCGACTCAGAATTTCACCGAGACCCAGAATATATATACTTTATGGGGTCTTAGAGCAATATTTCGATGTGTTACAAACGGAATGACAAAGTTAATCCCCATCCTATGGTGGAGGATATAAAAAAGCTTATTTGAAAAAAGGCAAATAAAAAGTTCGAAAGAAAACTGTATAGAATATCATTTATCGAACTCAAAGGAATTCGTTTCCAACAATAAGGGCGGGAAAACATTTTTACCACAAACTCCCCAAAAACAAACAAAACTTTTCTATTCATACGTGTGTGTGTGTGCTTTTCCAAACATGTGTTTTTCCGAATACAGTAGAACTTCCCTATATAATCAATCTTCATTAGAGACAAACTTCATTATCAGCATATCATTATAATTTTTTCTTTGATTGAAAGCTGATGTGTTTTCCTCTAAATGTGAAAGCCTGTGGGTTCCTATACACAGAAACAAATATTGACCTAATATGGAAGATTATGCAACTTCAATTTTAGGACTCAAATTATACGCAATGCTAAGGACAAAATTCTTTAAAACAATGACATTTAAATAAAAGAAAGTTTATAATCCTAGCTTGATAACAGATATTCTAGCTTGATAACAGATATTCTCCCAAGCAGAGCAGTTCAACCAGTACACTTTCCGAAGATAAATTTGAAGACTTCACCTATGAAAACTATATCAGATTCTGGATTTATAAGAACCATTTTTGTGTGAGTTTTAGAGGAATCATTAACATCTCTTGTAAGTGTGCAAGAAAATGATGAAATAACGGACCGATAAAAACTAAATTCCATACACGTTTTTGTGAGTCTAAAATACCAGTGTACGTAATTACAATTTCAGGCAAATCGGATATAAAACTACGGTTTCTAGAAACTCAAGGTAATAAATCGGGAGGTCGCTATATGGGGGCTATACTAAAATATGGAACGATACTCACCGTTTTCGGCACACCTCTTTATGGTCCTAAAATACTTCTAGATTTCAAATTTCAAGCAAATTGGATAAAAACTACGGTTTCTAGAATCCCAAACAATAAAATCATTTCTTGCATACCTATTTATAGCCCTTAAAAAAAACTCCAGATTTTCAATTTCATGCAAATTGAACAGAGACTACGGTTTCTACAAGCCCAAAAAGTAAAATCTGGAGATCGGCCTATATGGGGGATATACTAAAACATTGACCGATACTCTATATTTTTGGCACACCTCTTTATGGTCCTAAAATACCTCTATATTTCGAATTTCAGGCAAATTCGATAAAAACTACGGTTTCTATAAGCCCAAGAATTAAAATGTGGAAACTGGTCTATATGGGGGCTATACCAAAACATGGACCGATACCCACCATTTTTGGCACACCTCTTTATAGTCCTAAAATACCTCTATATTTCGAATTTCAGGCAAATTGGATAAAAACTACGGTTTCTATAAGCCCAAGAAGTAAAATCGGAAGATCGGTCTATATGGGGGCTATACCAAAACATGGGCCGATACTCACCGTTTTTGGCACACCGCTTTATGGTCCTAAAATACCTCCATATTTCCAATTTCAGGCAAATTGGATAAAAACTACGGTTTCTATAAGCCCAAGAAATAAAATCGGAAGATCGGTCTATATGGGGCCTATACCAAAACATGGAGCGATACTCACCATTTTTGGCACACCTCTTCGTGGTTCTAAAATACGTCTAGATATCCAATTTCAGGCAAATTGGATAAAAACTACGGATTCCAGAAGCCCAAGAAATAAAATCGGGACATGGTTATATCGTTTTAGAACTTCTCCCTGATCAAGAATATATAAACTTTATATAGTCGGAAATCGATATTTCGATGTGTTACAAACGGAATGACAAACTTATTATACCCCCGTCACCATTCTATGGTAGTGGGTATTAAAATCCGATCCCCAACAATATTCTCTTTCGAACGAAACAAGCTATTAACTTCCAACTTGGCACAAGTAGTTATTATCGATGTAGGCCGGATGCTATTGCAAATGGGCTCTATCGGTCCACTTTTGCACACAACCCCCATATAAATTGGTCCATATCAGCACATAATTATATATAGCCCACATATAAAGCGATCGCCAAATTTAACCTCCGGAGTCTCTTGGAGGAGCAAATTTCATATATTTCGATTAAAATTTGTTAAGTTAAATTGGTCGATATCGGTCCATAATCATATAAAGCTTCCATATAAACCCGTCAAAAATTGGTTCCTATAGACTCCTCTATATATACCGGTCAAGAATTAAATTATATAGATATGTAATCTACCTTGTTTGCCTAAATTAAACCCCATATGGACTAACTTACAATTTCGAAGACGATGTTAAGATGTTTGAAGATACCATGCCATCGGAAAGTGTTACCACAACCCAAGTAATTCGATTGTGGATTGCAGCCTTTAGTATAAGTTTCTACACAATCCATGGTGGAGGGTGCATAAGATTCGGCCTGGCCGAACTTACGGCCATATATACTTGTCTTTAATCAATACCTTATAGGAAGCACTTCATTTTTTAGAAGTTCACTATAGCGAACTTTGACTGTATATTTTTCAGAAATGGTGGATAAAGAATGGCCTACTCAATAAAAACAGTGAAAATCACTTACAGCAGCCATTACAATTTTAAAACGCGCCCACAAATCTCGAGTGCTACGTGACATGGCAAAACGTTCTTGCAATGCACCCTCATGACGTGCCACATAGGTTTTAGCCTAAAAGAGAGAAGAGAGAGAAAAATTTAGCAATTTTTTTCTTAGTAGGATAGCGAATTGAAAAACAAACATTGAGAGTTTTTGATGTTCTTCAACCACATCGAAAGTAGCATCAACTTAAACAACGCATTTGACGAATTTTAAGAAAACTTCATGACAAAGGGTTTCCATCTACCTTCCAGAGGCATTGGTGGAAAATCGTTTGAAGATTATTCCCCAAAACGTAAATCCCTGTTGCCATGGCAAAGTTTAAAGTGAAATAAACGTGAAAACTTTCTTGTGGATTATTTCTTGAGGTTGATGATGCTTCCATTTGGCTCTTGATCATCTCGACTGTTGTTCTTGCTTACCTGTCTTACAAGTTTAAGTTTTTTCCTTATGGGCCATGGCTGAAGTTTCACGGATTGTATGACTTCTTTGTGAAGTCGAATATTTTCAAATATTTGTTCTTGTGTTGATTCTTGATTTGTGCCCTCATCTGTAAAAGCAAAATACAAGACTGGAATAAGTAAAAAATAAGGCAAATAGCCTGCATTGGATGCAAAACACGTAGAGCAAAATATTTTTGTGTGTGCAGAACAAATTTTGTATTCCAAAATTTCTCGGTGTTAGCTTCAAATTCAAACTTTATTTACGAATCCAAAAAACAAACAAAAAACAAACAAATATTTATAAATTGTGCAGTGGTGAGCACTTGTGTGTAAATGTGTATTACATATTATTTAAAAAGCTTTTGAAGACATAAAATTTATTAATTTTTTTCACTCAAATTATGTCTAACTTTCAACTTAAATTAAATTAAAATCTTAAAAGAATTTACTTAATATCGAATGAAAAATACAAAGTTCTGGAATAAAGTCAATTAACTTTTTGTTACGTTTCTTGTCTGTCACCAAACATGAAATGTTTTTCGCTCTTTTTCACAAAACCCAAACTTTGGAGCAAAAAAAACCTATTTTGTTAATATTTTATTTCTATAGAAAATTCTGTCAAATTTTTATTTCTAAAGAAAATTTTGTCAAAATTTTATTTCTAAAGAAAATTTTGTCAAAAATGTATCTCTAAAGAAAATTTTGTCAAAATTTTATTCCTGAATACCATACAATCTTAAATGTTGCCTCCACAAAAGTTGTCCAAAGATTTGACTTCAAGAGTCTCATGGAAGAACAAATGACATCCGATACGGTTGAAATTTGGTGTACAATGTCAGTATATGCCCTCAAACTATCATGCAAAATTTGATCCATTATTATAAACTGACTCCTCTATATAAATAAGGGAAACATCATGGTGCAATGACTAGCATACCCGCGTGCATTCAAAAGGGCCTGGGTTCAATCCCACTTTCAACCGAAAACGAAAGAGTTTTTTCAGTGGTGGTCCCTACCCTCTCAGTAATGCTGGTGACATTTCCGAGAGTTTCAAAGATTCTCCAACTAATTTCACCGTGATGCGTTCGGAGGTCTCTTATCATAGAGCTAAAAATGGAATCGGTCTGCACTAATTAATAAGAGAGAAGATCACCACTGTGATATCATAATGGACGAAGTGCGCCAAAAAACGGCCTGGTACTATACCTATACTAACCTTACACCTCATTCACATAATAGTACCTCCAAAATCCACTTTACCCAGATTTCAAATGTCGTTTGCCTTATAAAAGAGGTACCTCAATTCTTGTTTTAGTAGATTTTGAAACTAATGTATAAGTATATATAGGTATATACATTGAAAAAAGCATGTCCCGTTCTAAAGATTTGGTCTTTACACTAATGATTTTGGTATTGATTCCGAACCAATGAAGCGGAGAATTGAAGTAAGGAAACATGTAAGACACAATTCTCTTTTAAATGTAAATTTTGTGTACTTGGTTGTAGGAAACAAATTTTAATGTATTAAATTTTTTAGCTATTTTCTTCATGTGCTATCAAAGTTCATTACAGAAATTAAAAAAAGCGTCTTTAAAAAAAAGTGTTGATCTCCTCTATTTAAAAAAGATACAAGATGCAACAAGTATATACGGCCGTAAGTTCGGCCGAAGCTTATGTACCCTTCACCATGGATTGCGTAAAAACTTCTACTGAAGACTGTCATCCACAATCGAATTACTTGGGTTGCGGTAACACTTGCCGATGGCAAGGTATCTTAAAACTTCCTGACACCGCCTTCTAAATTGCAAGGTAGTCCATACGTGGTATATATTAATTTAAACAAGTATATACGGCCGTAAGTTCGGCCAGGCCGAAGCTTATGTACCCTCCACCATGGATTGCATTGAAACTTCTACTGAAGACTGTCATCCACAATCGAATTACTTGGGTTGCGGTAACACTTGCCGATGGCAAGGTATCTTAAAACTTCCTAACACCGTCTTCTAAATTACAAGGTAGTCCATACGTAGTATATATTAAACTAAAAAAGGTCGATTAAATACGTATATAATTAAGTTTAAAGTTTCTATAGAAATAAAATTTTGACAAAATAAAATTTTGACAACATTTTCTATAGAAGTAAAATTTTAAAAAAATTTTCTATAGAAATAAAATTTTGACAAAATTTTCTATAGAAATAAAATTTTGACAAAATTTTCTATAGAAATAAAATTTTTACAAAATTTTCTATAGAAATAAAATTTCTACAAAATTTTCTATAGAAATAAAGCATTTTGACAATGTTTTCCATAATAATTAAATTTTGGTAGATTATTTTTGGCTCGAGTGGCAACCATGAATATGAACCGATATGGACCAATTTTTGTGTGATTGGGGATCGGCTATGTATAACTATAGACCTATATGGACCAATTTTGGCATGGATATTAGCGGCCTTATACTAACACCACTTTGCAAATTTCAACAGGATCGGATGAATTTTGCTCCTTCAAGAGGCTCCGGAGATCAAATCTGGGGAACGGTTTATATGGGGGCTATATAATTATGGACCGATATGGACCAATTCTTGCGTGTTTGTTAGAGACGACATTCTAACACCATGTTCCAAATTTCAACCGGATCGGAAGAATTTTGCTCCTCCAAGAGGCTCCGGATGACAAATCTGGGAATCGATTTATATGGGGACTATATATATATTAATGGACTGATATGGACCAATTTTTGCATGGTCATTAGAGAACATATACCAATACCATGTACCAAATTTCAGCCGGATCGAATGAAATTTGCTTCTCTTAGAGGCTCCGCAAGCCAAATCGGGGGATCGGTTTATATGGGGGCTATATATAATTATGGACCGATGTAGACCAATTTTTGCATGATTGTTAGAGACCATATACTAACACCATGTACCAAATTTCAGACGAATCGGATGAAATTTTCTTCTCTTAGAGGCTCAGCAAGCCAAATCGGGGGATCGGTTTATATGGGGTCTATATATAACTATGGACCGCTGTGGACCAAGTTTTGCACAGTTGTTAGAGACCATATACAAGGGTTAAGTTAGGTTAGGTGGCAGCCCGATGTATCAGGCTCATTTAGACTATTCAGTCCATTGTGATAGCACATTGGTGAACTTCTCTCTTATCACTGACTGCTGCCCGATTCCATGTTAAGTTCAATGACAAGGGATCTCCTTTTTATAGCCGAGTCCGAACGGCGTTCCACATTACAGTGAAACCACTTCGAGAAGATTTGAAACCCTCAGAAATGTCACCAGCATTACTGAGGTGGAATAATCCACCGCTGAAAATTTTTTTGGTGTTCGGTCGAAGCAGGAATCGAACCCACGACCTTGTGTATGCAAGGCGGGCATGCTAACCATTGCACCACGGTGGCTCCCAGACCATATACAAAGACCACGTACCAAATTTCAATCGGATCGGATGAATTTTGCTCCTCCAAGAGGCTCCGCAAGCCAAATCTGAGCGTCGGTTTATATGGGGGCCATACGTAAAAGTGGTCCGATATGGCCCATTTTCAATACCGACCTACATCAATAACAAATACTTGTGCAAAGTTTCAAGTCGATAGCTTGTTTCGTTGGGAAGTTAGCGTGATTTCAACAGACAGACGGACGGACATGCTTAGATCGACTCAGAATTTCAGCATGACCCAGAATATATATACTTTATGGGGTCTTAGAGCAAGATTTCGATGTGTTACAAACGGAATGACAAAGTTAATATACCCCCATCCTATGATGGAGGGTATAAAAAGTCAACAAATTTAAAGACGATTTCATTAATTTTGGAGATTTACTCAGAATTATCAAAGCCAAGTTGACCTTAGTAAAATGAAATTTTCTTGAATGTTAGGATACCCAATTTTAATTCGAATCACTTAACTATAATGATAAAACGACTTCATTGAAAGGTTTTTGGACCTTTTTTGGGGTAAGGGCAACTTGACTCTAAAAATTCAGAAAAATTCTTTAAAATTAATTAAATTGTCTCTAAATTTGTAGTCTTTTTGCATCTTGACTACAAAGCAAAAAATCGTTCAAAAATAGTACATGTTTTTCAACACTTTATTTTAAAGAGTTTTTTACTTGAAACATAGCATAAATACTACTGGAAGCCGAGTCTAAATGTGGAAAATAAAGTTGTCGTTAACTCGTTTTTAAGGGACTTTGATAGCATATGAGGAAAAATAGCTGAAAAAACGAAAAATTAAAATTTGCCTCCTAGAAGCAAGTACACGAAACGCAAATTTAAAAGAGGATTGTGTCTTAAAAGTATCCTTACTTGTATGCTCCGCTTCTTTGGCTCGGAATCAATACCAAAATTTTTAAAGTAAAGACAAAATCGTTGGAACCGGGCATGCTTTGTTTCAGTGTACCACAATCCAAGAAAACCAACTTATTTTCAAAAAAACTCCAATTGCAAATATATTACGTAAATTTTTATTCATGCTTCAAATTAGCTATCTCTTGACCCTAAAAATTCTCAAAATTATTTAAATAAATAGTGCACCCAAAAAGTTAGACTAATGTCTGATATTAAACTGTAATTTTTTATTACACCAAACAAAGAACACTCTTATCCCTTATGAAAAATCTCTCCCAAAAGATGTTCAAAAACTAAATTCGCCATAAAACAAAGCACTGCACTTCATTCATCTATTTCTAGCTTTAGCACGTCAGATTTAAAAGCTGCTAAAACATTTGCTTTTAAAGAGAAAACGGCTATACGTGCTTACTTCTTTGCAGGGTCATATTCTGATGAAATATTTTTTTCTTTTTTTGTACATCGTAAACGAAGAATGGAAAAAAAAACAGAATGTTGTGGCCAAATTGTTCAACACTTAAAGGGGGAACTTTATGGGGCTTCATTTCGTTTTTCGTGTTTTTTATTTGTAAGTGCCGCTGGTGATACCTGAACTTGTTGTATAAACGCTGGAGCGTCTACGCTCAGTATTATCCAATACGTGATCCATTGGACTGGAAGCTCTACGGGAATTGCGACTGCTGCTTTTTCTGCGATAGCCACGGACACTGGCACGTTTTTGCATTATAGCTGACACGGACACAGAGTAATCTTCTTCATCGTCAACATCCTCGTCTTTGTCATCGTTGTCGTTATTGTCTGTATTGACCGTATGAATACTGAAGCCAGGACTCTGGCTATTATCCTCGTAGTAGCGATGTGAAGGGAAATCTGTGAGGAAGAGAAGCAAAAACAAATAAAGGAAATTACTCTAATTTCGATTATGGGTCAGTAAAATTGTTCATGCTGTGACAAAACAAAAAACTGAAAAATGCTTCTGGTCATTCAACTGCTGTCCATCATTCTAAAAAAAACCTAAAAACTTTTTGAGGGCCTTCATATTAGGGGGTGGTGGAATATTGACCATTTAAACATGCAAATTGCCATTTTCGAAATAGAAATGAAAATCAAAGAGCGGAATTCTCGATGGTCATCATCAAATTTTGTTGACTCGAATTTCTAAAAAAAATCAAGATTCGATTTATGGCAAAGTCTATTTCGCCTTTTATATATTACTTCAAGAATATTAATATACATAAAAAGTTTTAGCGATTCCTGAAAATTTAATTTTTACAGGATGAAATGAAACGAATTTCAACTCCTCAAGAAAATTCTGCTAACTCAAGAAAAATGTTGTAACTCACAGTTGAGTCTTATGTTACTTTTGAGATTTCCTTTTTCAGCCAAAACAAAAAAAAAACAAGTAAATACGGCCGTAAGTTCGGCCAGGCCGAATCTTATGTACCCTCCACCATGGATTGCGTAGGAACTTCTACTAAAGGCTGTCATCCACAATCGAATTACTTGGGTTGCGATAACACTTGCCGATGGCAAGGTATCGTAAAACTTTTTAACACTGTCTTCTAAATTGTAAGTTAGCCCATACGGGGTATATATTAAACAAAAAAAGGCCGATTAAATACGTATATAATCTAGTTTGACAAAATTTTCTATAGAAATAAAATTTTGACAAAATTTTCTATAGAAATGAAACCTTGACAAAATTTTCTATAGAAATAAAATTTTGACAAAATTTTCTATAGAAATAAAAATTTGACAAAATTTTCTATAGAAATAAAAACTTGACAAAATTTTCTATAGAAATAAAATGTTGACAAAATTTTCTATGGAAGTAAAATGTTGACAAAATTTTCTATAGCAATACAATTTTGACAAAAATTTCTATAGAAATAAAATGTTGACAAAATTTTGTATAGAAATGAAATTTTGACAAAATTTTGTATAGAAATAAAATGTTGACAAAATTTTCTACAGAAATAAATTTTTTACAAAATTTTCTATAGAAATAAAATTTTGACAAACATTTCTATAGAAATAAACTTTTGACAAAACTTTCTATAGAAATGAAATTTTAACAAAACTTTCTATAGTAATAAAATTTGACAAAATTTTCTATGGAAATAAAGTTTTGGTAGATTACAAAATTTTCTATAGAAATAAAATTTTGACAAAATTTTCTATGGAAATAAAATTTTGACAAACATTTGTATATAAATAAACTTTTGACAAAACTTTCTATAGAAATGAAATTTTGACAAAACTTTATATAGTAATAAAATTTGACAAAATTTTCTATGGAAATAAAGTTTTGGTAGATTATTTTTGGCGATATGGACCAATTTTTGTGTAATAAGTCATCGGCTATATATAACTAAAGACCGATATGGACCAATTTTTACGTGGCTGTTAGAGGCCATATATTGAGAAAATGTACCAAATTTCAACCGTATCGGATGACTTTTGCTCCTCCAAGAGGTTCCGGACGTAAAATCTGGGGACGGTTTATATGGGAACTATATATAATTATGGACCGATATGGACCAATTTTTGCATGGTTGTTAGAGACCATATACTAACACCATGTACCAAACTTCAACTGGATCGGATGAATTTTGCTCTTCCAAGAGGCTCCGGAGGTCAAATCTGGGGATCGGTTTATATGGGGGCTATATATAATTATGGACCGATATGGACCAATTTTTGCATGGTTATTAGAGGCCGTAAACTAACATCAGGTACCAAATTTCAACCGGATCGGATGAATTTTGCCCCTCCAAGAGGCTCCGGAGGTCAAATCTGGGGATCGGTTTATATGGGGGCTATATATAATTATGGACCGATATGGACCAATTTTTGCATGGTTGTTAAAAACCGTATACTAAGACCACGTACTAAATTTCAACCGGATCGGATGAATTTTGCTCCTCCAAGAGGCTCCGGTGGTCAAATCTGGGGATCGGTTTATATGGGAGCTATATATAATTATGGACCGATATGGACCAATTTTTGCATGGTTGTTAGAGGGCGTATACTAACATCAGGTACCAAATTTCAACCGGATCGGATGAATTTTGCCCCTCCAAAAGTCTCCGGAGGTCAAATCTGGGGATCGGTTTATATGGGGGCTATATATAATTATGGACCGATATGGACCAATTTTTGCATGGTTGTTAGAGACCATATACTAACATCAGGTACCAAATTTCAATCGGATCGGATGAATTTTGCCCCTCCAAGAGGCTCCGGAGGTCAAATCTGGGGATCGGTTTATATGGGGGCTATATATAATTATGGACCGATATGGACCAATTTTTGTATGGTTGTTAGATACCGTATACTAAGACCACGTACCAAATTTCAACCGGATCGGACGAATTTTGCTGCTCCGGGAGGCTCCCCAAGCCAAATTTGGGGATCGGTTTATATGGGGGCTACACGTAAACGTGGTCCGATATGGCCCATTTTCAATACCATCCGACCTACATCAATAACAACTACTTGTGCCAAGTATCAAGTCGATAGCTTGTTTCGTTCGGAAGTTAGCGTGATTTCCACAGACGGACGGACAGCCGGACAGACGGACAGACGGACGGACGGACAGACGGACAGACGGACGGACGGACGGACATGCTTAGATCGACTCAGAATTTCACCACGACCCAGAATATATATACTTTATGGGGTCTTAGAGCAATATTTCGATGTGTTACAAACGGAATGACAAAGTTAATATACCCCCATCCTATGGTGGAGGGTATAAAAATAAATATCTAAAGAAAACTTTTGACGCATGGTGGCAGTTGACAATATGCATATGCACTGAAAAAACAGTGAACCCACCAGGAAGAAAAATTTCGGTTAATTTTAGAAAATTTTGAATATTTTTAGAAAATTTTAACTAAACAGTATAACAAACGCTGGCATCACGCCGATGTCATAAAAATAAGTTAATATTTTTCGACAAATTCAAGAAAATTTATTAGACATAATTAAGTTTTTTCAGTTATTAAAGAAAATTTTGTAGTTTGAAGGAAAAAATTGAAGTTAAAAATTGCAAGAATGTCTTTAGTGAGATACGAAGTTCATGATGAACTCATTTGTAGTAAAATTTGCAAATTTAAAGAAATACTGAACTATTTTGTGGAAGACACGAATTTGGTTAATCTTTATCCTTCATTTGTGTATATTTTTTTCCTCGGTTTTAGTTAATTTAACTAACGTACACAAAAAAATATTAGAGTAGAGGAAACTTTCTCCAAATATAATAATTCCATGAACTAAACGAAGGTTAAATTGGCTTTAGTGAAATAGAGAGTTCACTTTTTTTTGAGTGTGATATACATGGTTCCGAATCGTCGACCACGTGGATCCGAAATTCGACTATTCAGATGCTTGCATCACTTTTTACGCTTATGTGAACTATACTCGTAGATTCTGATATAGATTCTTTGGCTAGATTCAGAGTCTTGGGGTAATCCCGATTTGAGTTATTATCACCTAGAACGAGTATTTAAGGTGGGTCCCAACCACGGTTGCCACAGTCGGTACGTTTCTACCAAAAATGGTAGATTTTTTTACTGTTTGGTAGAATTTTTAATGCTCTGGTAGATTTTGGAAAGTATTCCTCTCTAACTTAAGGTAATTCATAAATAGAAATTAAATTTTGACAAAATTTTCTATAGAAATAAAATGTTGGCATTTCTATAAACACATTTTCTTCAAAATTTTCTCTCTAACTTAAGATAATTCATAAATAGAAATAAAATATTGACAAAATTTTCTATAGAAATAAAATTTTGACAAAATTTTCTATAAAAATAAAGTGGTGACAAAATTTTCTATAAATATAAAATTTTGACAAAATTTTCTATAGAAATAAATTTTTGACAAAATTTTCTATAAAAATAAAATGGTGACAAAATTTTCTATAGAAATAAATTTTTGACAAAATTTTCTATAGAAATAAAATTTTGACAAATTTTTTTGTAGAAATAAAATTTTGACAAAATTTTCTATAGAAATAAAATTTTGACAAAAATTTCTATAGAAATAAAATTTTGACAAAATTTTCTATAAAAATAAAATTTTAACAAAATTTTCTACAAAAATAAAATTTTGACAAAATTGTCTATAGAAATTAAATTTTGACACAATTTTCTATAGAAATAAAATTTTGACAAAATTTTCTATAGAAAGAAATTTTTGACAAAATTTTCTATAGAAAGAAATTTTTGACAAAATTTTCTATAGAAAGAAATTTTTGACAAAATTTTCTATAGAAAGAAATTTTTGACAAAATTTTCTATAGAAAGAAAATTTTGACCAAATTTTCTATAGAAATAAAATTTTGACAAAATTTTCTACAAAGAAAAATTTTTGACAAAATTTTCCAAAGAAATAAAATTTCGACAAAATTTTCTAAAGGAATAAAATTTCCACAAAATTTTCTAAAGAAATAAAATTAAGGAAATTAATTAAGGTAGGTCCCAAAAACGGTTGCCACAGTTGGTAGGTTTCTACCAAAAATGGTAGATTTTTGGTAGAAACCTGTTTGGTAGAATATTTAATGCTCTGGTAGATTTTGGAAAATATTCCTCTCTAACTTAAGGTAATTCATAAATAGAAATTAAATTTTGACAAAATTTTCTATAGAAATAAAATTTTGACATTGCTGTAGAAAATTTTGACAAAATTTTCTATAAAAATAAAATTTTGACAAATTTTTTTGCAGAAATAAAATTTTTACACAATTTTCTATAGAAATAAAGTTGTGACAAAATTTTCTATAAAAATAAAATTTTGACAAAATTCTCTATAAAAATACAATTTTGACAACATTTTCTATAGAAATAAAATTTTGACAACATTTTCTATAGAAATAAAATTTTAACACAATTTTCTATAGAAATAAATTTTTGACAAAATTTTTTTATGGAAATAAAATTTTGACAAAATGTTCTATAGAAATAAAATTTTGACACAATTTTCTATAGAAGTAAAATTTTGACAAAATTTTCTATAGAAATAAAATTTGGGCAAAATTTTCTGTAGAAATAAAATTTTGACAAAATTTTGTATAGAAATAAAATTTTGACAAAATTTTTTGTAGAAATAAAATTTTGACAAAATTTTCTATAGAAATAAAATGTTGACAAAACTTTCTATAGAAATAAAATTTTGACAAAATTTTCTGTAGAAATAAAATTTTGACAAAATTTTCTATAGAAATAAAATTTTGACAAAATTTTCTATAGAAATAAAATTTTGACAAAATTTTCTATAAAAATAAAATTTTAACAAAATTTTCTACAAAATTTTCTATAGAAATTAAATTTTGACACAATTTTCTATAGAAATAAAATTTTGACAAAATTTTGTATAGAAAGAAATTTTTGACAAAATTTTCTATAGAAAGAAATTTTTGACAAAATTTTCTATAGAAAGAAAATTTTGACCAAATTTTCTATAGCAATAAAATTTTGACAAAATTTTCTACAAAAAAAAACTTTTGACAAAATTTTTTAAAGAAATAAAATTTCGACAAAATTTTCTAAAGAAATAAAATTTCTACAAAATTTTCTAAAGAAATAAAATTAAGGAAATTAATTAAGGTAGGTCCCAAACACGGTTGCCACAGTTGGTAGGTTTCTTTGACAACATTTTCTATAGAAATAAAATTTTGACAAAATTTTCTATAGAAATAAAATTTTAACACAATTTTCTATAGAAATAAATTTTTGACAAAATTGTTTATGGAAATAAAATTTTGACAAACTGTTCTATAGAAATAAAATTTTGACACAATTTTCTATAGAAGTAAAATTTTGACAAAATTTTCTATAGAAATAAAATTTGGGCAAAATTGTCTATAGGAATAAAATGTTGACAAATTTTTCTGAAAAAATAAAATTTTGACAAAATTTTGTATAAAAATAAAATTTTGACAATATATTTTATAGAATTAAATTTTTGAAAAAAAATTCTATAGAAGTAAAATTTTGACAAAATAAGATTGTTTTGTTTGGTAAGTTTTCTTCAAATTTCGGTAGATCATTTTTGGCTCGAGTGGCAACCGTGGTCTCAACCAGGGCTGTGGAGCCGAAGTCGGAGTCGGAATCTTGGTGTCGGAGTCTGAAGATTTTGCTGGAGTCGGAGTCGTAAAAATTTTGCTCGAGTCCGACTCCGGCTGAACCAAGTTTTTTAAAACACTTCACATTTTTGTAACTAAGCAATTTTTTACCAAATTAGTTTCCATTGCGTTATTCATTCGATCAATGTACAGCATGATTGTAAAGGAAAATCAACATACAATTACGGCTATCTTTTTATATTTCCTAGAATGTTAGACTAGCAGATGGGCTGGATCGATCCATTTTAATGCCCATTTGAATTTATTTGAAATATTTCGTACAATCGATATTATTTTTATTTTAAGGCCACATACATATGTGGAATATTGACTGAAAATTTTTTCAAAGTTGTTTTTTATAGAAGATTTTGTCAAAATGTTATTTCTATAAAAAGTTTTGTCAAAATTGTATTTCTATAGCAAATTTTATCAAAATTTTATTTCTGTAAAAAATTTATTCAAAATTTTGTTACTGTAGAAATATTTTTTTCTATAGAAAATTTAGTAAAAATTTTATTTCTATAGAAAATTGAGTCAAAATTTTGTTTCTATAGAATATTTTGCAATATTTTATTTCAATAGAAAATTTTGCAAAATTTTGTTTGCTACACAATTTCTTTTTAATTGTATTTCTTTTGATAATTTTTTTCAAACTTTTATTTCTATAAAAAATTTTGCCAAATTTTATTTCTATAAAATTTTTTTTTCAAAATTTTATTTCTATATATTTGGTCAAAATTTGATTTCTACACGCAAAGAAAAAAAAAAAACGTTTGGAAAACGTGTACCGAAAACGTTTTTCTTTTGTAAGAGTTTTTCGAATTGCTTCGAAAATTTTAAACTTTTATCACCAAAAAAATTCGTTTGTTACAAAATTTTTATTTTTTCAATAAAAAAAGTTATTTTTGAAACAACAACACAGTCCATTTCGTTTATATCAAACACTGTTCTTTTCTGACTTTAGGTCTTTAATAAGACACATTTTACAGTTCAAAATTTAATATAATACAATGTACTGTTGAACATTTTTTTCGGAATCTTCCGAACATATCTGGAATATATGTAAAAAAAAAAAACAAAAAAAAATTTGGTCTAAGCAGGGATCGAACCCACGACCCTTGGCATGCAAGTCGGACGTAGCAACCACTGCACCACGGTGCCAAACTAAATGTTTGTTTCTGTTAAATAAACTTTGTTTATTCGGTTCGTGGGCGCCGCAAGCTATGCTATATAAATATAACTTATATGGATATTTATCTATTGATGACCATAACAGGTACATAGCTCAGTGGTTAGTGTGTTGGCTTACAAAGTGCATGGTCCGCGGTTCGATTCTCCGTCCAGGTGAAAGGTAAAAAAAAATTTAAAAATTTATAAAATCGTATAATTTATTCTACATTGTTGGTATTACAGGAAAAGGCGTTAAGAACTAAAAAACATCGTGGATGTGAGAAAGATTTGAGGGAAAATGCAATTAGAGGGAAATTCAATTTTTTTTTAGTTTGTCCTTATGAAATTGTTTTTACATCCTGGAAAAGAATAAACGTTTATCACAAAAAGTATATACTTTTCTCCCAAATACACTTCCTTACAGCGAAAAGCAAATGAGAAACGAACTTTGTTTGTCTAAAATTTCGTTTGGGAGGAAAGAATTATTTTTTTGCGTGTATAGAAAATTTTGCCAAAATTTTATTTCTATAGAAAATTTAGTCAAAATTTTGTTTCTGTAGAAAATTTTCCAAAATTTTATTTCTATATAAAATTTTGCAAAACTTTATTTACTAGACAAATTTTTTTTTTCCAAAATTGTATTCAGTGAGCATACAAAATTTTGAAAAATTGCTGCTAAGTCGAAAACTTGTAGAAATGACTCAAATTTTCAATTTTTTCAATGAATGAATACTAAATGCATTTTTGCGAAATTGTCTTAACAATTATAAATATTTCCCAAATATTGCCCGAGTTTTGTAGAAGTCTGATTTGAGATTTTATCAAAATGTAGATCTAAATACAAAGTTGTGCAGAGTACAGTACAGAGTACAGAGATACAATAGAACTACAAATTAGTGGTATTAAAATGAGATTTTGTTATATTACCCGGAGTCGGAGTCGAGCTGATGAAAAATGCTCGAGTCGGAGTCGAGCTGATGAAAAATGCTGGAGTCGGAGTCGGAGTTGAGCAAAATTGGCTCGACTCCACAGCCCTGGTCTCAACCACTCATAGAAAGATCTCGCCAGTTCCTTCACATAGGTGAACTTTCTGAAAACTTTCGATTTTTAAGTATATTGAGGACTACAATCTGTATTACAAAATTGCAACAAATTGGATATGTCAGAAAAAGAATCGACTATTTCATGATTCCATCTACGATAACTTTTGGCTTAAAGCATTTGTACGAAATATTTGAATATGTTAAATGCCGGAGTAGGTCTGAGAGTTTTCCAGGGTTGGGAGGGGCGTCTAAAAATGTTCAGTTACCTTTCTTCGCTTATGCTGTCAACTCCTAAGGCTGACTCTATTGCTAATTATTTTATACCCCATCAAATTTGAACTTCAAATATTACAATAATGAAATGATTAGAAAAAATTTACATCCCTGTGAAGATGTATGTTTAAATGGATATGTATGGTTTTCCCCAGGTACATGCACAGAAAAAAAGTGTCTCGTAAATTTAAGAAGATTTTTACAATAATTTATTACAAGAATTTTCCAGAATTTTAGTTCATTTTTCGTATCTTCAACGAAAATTAACTACTCGAAAGGAAATTTTACAAATTCTAAGTAGCAATCGTTTAGTTCATGGACTACAAAATACGATGGAAATTTCCTTAAAAAATTTCTTAACTGGTAGTTAAAAATTCGTTTGTTATGCTATAAAACTACTTGTGAAATGTAAAGTATTTTCTAAATAATAAGTGCAATTTACTATAAGATTTTTTTGTATGAGAAAATATATTTTTACGAAACATGAACTTGAAAGTGGATAGCAATTTCTTACTGACAATTCCTATAGTTAATAATTGTTGGTAAACAATTACCCAATGAAATATTTTTAGTTCACATGTAATTAAATTTATAGACATTTTCGTCAAAAATGGTAGATAACATTTCATGAAAATTTTTCAAATTTTAAGTTAAACGTTTCATCGTTCATAAACTGGTGTGCCTTTACGAATATTACTCTCATACTACGTTCGCACTAGGCACGAAATCTCGCTATTTAGAACCAAAATCTCTTTACAAATCTCAAGTGTTCGGACTGGCAAAATAACGAGATTTCGTAGATTTGAGGATTTAACAGCTGTTTGTAAATATATCAATACAAACACAAACCCGTATGTGTACACGCACACACACATTCATCTACAAGGAAAATTGGGGTAGGGTTGCAAAAAGCGCATTTTTAGTACTAAAACCACAGTTGTACAAGGCAGTATAGGGGATTTTGAACGAGATTTTGTTGAAATCCTCTACGAGCCAGCTGATATTTGCCTATTGCAAATCTACTGAGATCTAGGAGGATTTCGGCCAATATCCTCGTTTACGAGGATTTCGTGTCTAGTGCGAACGTAGTATCAGAGTAAATTGTTAGCATAGTGGAATGTGATTAATGTAAAGATGATGTTACTTGAGTTTTGTTGTGTATACATGAGCGTGGGGTTGTTTTTATTTTGGTTCATTTAGTGGTTTGTGTGTGTGTTTGTTATTCTTGGATGGTTTACTGGCTGGATGAGGTGTTGTTTTCAATAAAGGCACATGTGTTTTTGTTGTTGTAGGAATGTTTTGGCTTTGCTTGGTTTTGTTTGGCATGCTTCAGTTGTATAGTTGGCGTTGGCGTGGGCTGTTGCATCTTTTAAGTAGGTATGCAACAAGGGAATATAAAGGCATGGCATATTTTGGATTTTTGAGACATATATTGGTGTTTGTTTATTAAACCTTTTAAATGAAAGTTATTAATATTTTATCGGTAGTTTAGAAAAATGTTATTAAGAATATTTAGGAAAATATGTTGAAATTGAAAGTGCATTGAAATATTTATTATTCTATGTAAAAAATTAATATTCAATTCCAGATGAATTTGGACAATTTTTGTTATATCTCAGCGTATAGTTTAGCCATAAATTGGCAAGTATTGTTTTTTTAATATGGCTTTCTTTTAAAAATAATATTTTTTATGTATATTATTATTTGTTAATTATTTTTTTTTTTTTTTGGAAACCAGTTTAATGTTTTTCTTTGTTGTAAAAGCAATATTTAATTTCAGAGCAACTCCAGATGGGTTCGAAAATAGAGAATTGGTAAGTTTTCTTTTAAAATTTGGCTTTCTTTCAACTAGAATATTTACGTTTTTATGACCTTTTTATCATCAAAATTATAGGTTTTCAATACCTTATTTTAGTATTTCTTTAATCAATTTTTTTTGGAAACCAATGTAATATTTTAATGTAAAAAAACAAATATTTAATTTCAGAATAACCCCTTAAAAATTTGAAAAAATTTCGGTACTCCTTTGCTTGTAATTTAATAGTGAATTGGTAAGGATTCTCTAACTTTCTTTTGACCAGAATATTTGTTTTTTTATGCATAATATTATTTTTTTCATTCGATTTTTTGGAAACCTATTTAATAATTTTATTTAATGTAAAAAATAAATATTTAATTTCAGAATAGCCCAAATAAATTTGGACAACTTTTTATATTTCCCCTCAGCGTACAATTTAATAGAGAATTGGTAAGTTTTATATTACAACTCTGGCTTTCTTTCAACTAGAATATTTATTTTATTATATCCTTCACATCGATAACAACACAGTTTTATGAGTTTATATAGAATACTTCATTATTTCTCTAATTGTTTCAGGTACCAATTTTATGAGATACGTTTTCCAAAGAAAAGTTGAATTCCTTACACCATTTGATAAAATGCCCCCAAATATGGTAAGTTACAAACTAAAATGAAGAATTAAAATTATATTTCATTACATGGTGTTAATTTTTAACAATTTTCATTATTGTTTCCATTTTTTTCCAGCAAGATATGTGAAAAAATTACCTACGATGAATAAAAAAAGGATAAGTCAAAATGTCCAAACAGCGGGTTCAAATGAACTACTCTCTGTTCCACGTGGTCATAATTTTTATTCACAAAAAACATTGTATTAAGAACTTTCATCATAAGTTTTTATAATAAAGTACTTTTGCTTAAAGAAAGTTTAATTTTAATGTATGAACATTTTCATAATAGTAAAACGGTTTGTTGTTCCTTTAATTATTTAATTTCTCTGTACTGTGGAATGATTGATTTAAAAATAGTTTAATCGTCGACATTTTAAAGAGACTGTTAACCAATTTTTATTATCGGGTTTCCCACAAAATAAGCAAGTAAAACAAAATAATACTGACTTTTTAACTTGGTAGGGGTATATAAATCTTATGGTGTTGTAAAAATGAACTAAACTACAATGTTATAGATGAACTAAAATTTAAGAGAATTATAAACTAGACAAGTTGAAAAAAATCTTAAGGGCTAAATCATGGTCAATATTACTACAGTTTAGTTCATTTTGCAATGGAAAAGGGTTCACTGTTTTTTCAGTGTGGCATTAGACATTAATCGAATGCAAATTCGAAATTCCCCAAAAATTCATGTATTTAATGTCTGCAAAAATACGTGACATTTAACAAAATCAAATAAGATTTTGATGTCATTCTCAATTGTACCATTTTCATTTTAAATACAACTTTAAATTCCCTCCCTACATTCATTCTTTTCAAAAGAAATAAGAGAACGCCAATATGCCCTAAATAGTCTCAATTTCCAATGGGATTCGAAAAATCATCCCACTGGAGGGTACCGAAAACGGTAGCAACACATGTTGCTTGTCTTGCTGCTAATGTGACATCGTAAGGTCTGATTTGATTAAAAGAAGCCATTAGCACAACAATACTCTGGTGTAAATGAATCTTTTTTTCGATTTTGTTAGAATGAAGCGAAATAAACAACAAAAGATAAGAAAAAAAAGTAGGATTATGGATGGTGTTACCTATGCGTAACAAAACAACATCTCATATTTAAAGTTCACAACAAAATATTTGCGTTATATCTATTCTCAACTCTACTCATTCTATATAAGAAACAAGCAATGTTAGGTTAGGTATAGTAGCACCCTATTATTTTCAGGCTTACTTTGACTATTCCATTGTGATGGAATGTGTAAAGTCGGGCGGGCCGATACTATCTGAAATTTGAGAAAAAATTATGATCCCGAACACATATATGTAAATCTTAAGAGTTTTGAAAAGATCGATTTTACACTTTTTTTATTATACCCCCCACCATAGAATGGTGACGGGGGTATAATAAGTTTGTCATTCCGTTTGTAACACATCGAAATATCGATTTCCGACTATATAAAGTATATATATTCTTGATCACGGAGAAATTCTAAGACGATATGACCATGTCCGTCTGTCTGGCTGTCTGTCTGTCTTCAATAATGAAGCAATCGTGCTGAAATTGTGCACAAACTCGTCTTTTGTCTGCAGGCAGGTCAAGTTCGAAGATAGGCTATATCTGTCAGGGTTTTGATATAGTCCCCATATAAACCGACCTCCCGATTTGGGATCTTGGGCGTATAGAAATCGTAGTTTTAATCCAATTTGCCTGAAATTTTAAATCTAGAGGTATTTTATGACCATAAAGAGGTATGCCAAAAACGGTGAGTATCGGTCCATATTTTGGTATAGCCCCCATATAGACCGATCTCCCGATTTTACTTCTCGGGCTTATAGAAATCATAGTTTTTATCCAATTTGCCTGAAATTGGAAATCTAGAGGTATTTTAGGGCCATAAAGAGGTGTGTCGAAAACGGTATATTTTTTATTTTAGTATAGCCCCCTTAAGAACGATTTCCCGATTTAACTCCTTAGGTTTCTAGAAACCGTAGTTTTTATCCGATTTGCCTGAAATTGTAAATATTCTGGTATTTAAGGCTCACAAAAACGTGTATCGGATTAAGTTTTTATCGGCCCATTTGGTAATGCCTCCATATAGACCGATTTCATTTCTTGAGAGTATAGAAGGCGCACTGATCATGAAAATTGCTTGAAACTCAATGTAAAATTTCCAGATTTTATTTCTCGGGTGAAAATCTACAGATTTAAGATTTCAAATCAAGACGTTATTTTATAATTTTCTTGCACACTTACAAGAGATGTTAATGATTCCTCTAAAACTCAAACAAAAATGGTTCTTATAAATCCAGAATCTGATATAGTCCTCATAGGTAATATCTTTAAATTTATCTTCGTGAAGTGTACATGTTGAACTGTTCTGCTTGAGCTGTCCTCAAACCCTCTGAAATTACAAAGGAAACCCTAATATTTGATTCATGGTGGTGGGTGTTTAAGATTCGGTCCGGCCGAACTTACTGCTGTATATACTTGTTAGTATTCGTTCAGATAATAATTATATACAAAATACGTTTCTATGCCTCAGCATTTAGCTAATCGCACTTCTACCCAGTTAGTTAAAATTTCAAAAATTTTATGAAAAGCTCGTATAGTTATTATTTTGAACTCTTTTGTAGTTAACGCGACTACTTAAAATTGGTTAAAAATTTTACTTACTCTTATATAGTTTGAAATAATAAAGATTTGATCAGTCTTTCGTGCCAATAACGATATTTCTACTTACACATATTTCAAAATGTTTTCATACCAGTCAGTTCAATTTTATAAAAATTAATGACTGTTTTTCTGAAATGTTAGTAAAAATGACCATTAGTTGGCACTAAAGACAGCTTTGCCGTCAGTAAGATAATTTTCTTATTATGGTGCAGGAAATTTCTATCAATTAAAAAAAACAAGTAAATTAAGTAGAAAGTCGGGCGGGGCCGACCATATCATACCCTAAACCATCCCTAGTGGTGTAGAATACATAAGCATTTGTAGGGCATTATTGGTATTGGTTCGGGAAGTAAAGCGTATATCCATATTTTTTAAACAAATTAAGGGTACATGTTTATGGGAGCTCTACACTCAAAAAAAAAAAGTGAACCCTCTATTTCACTAAAGCCAATTTAACTTTATTTTAGTTCAAGAAATTTTTATGTTTGGAGAAAGTTTTCTTTGCTCTAATGATTTTTTGCGTACGTTAGTTAAATGAACTAAAAAGCTGGAAGAAATATACACTTATCACAAAATAGTTTATTATTTCTTTAAATTTATAAATTTTACTACAAATGCGCCCATCTTGAACTTCGTACGGCACTAAAGACATGCTTGCAATTTTGAACTCCAATTTTCCCCTTCAAACTGCAAAATTTTCTTTAACAAGTGAAAAAATTCAATTATTTCTAATAAATTTTCTTGAATTTGTCAAAAAACATTTACTTATCGGCGTGATGTGAGCGTTTGTAATACTGTTTAGTTAAAATTTTATGAAAATAATCAAAATTTTCTTAAAACTAACCAAAATTTTTCTTCCTGATGGGTTCACTGTTTTTTTTTTTTTTGTGTACCTCAATCTGAATAGAAATGCCAGATCTTTGGAGCTATAATTGATTTAATACCTGCAGAGTTAGTATACCAATAATATTAAGTCCATTATCAAAAGAAGTATATACGGCCGTAAGTTCGACCAGGCCGAATCTTATGTACCCTCCACCATGGATTGCGTACAACTTCTACGAAAGACTGTCATCCACAATCGAATTACTTGGGTTGTGGTATCTTAAAACTTCTTAACATCGTTTTCTAAATTGAAGGGTGGCACGGTCAAAATTTGGTCAAGGGAAAACGCGTGTAAATCGGTGAAATCGTTTATTTAAAAAATCAAATTAAATTTCTTTTTCAAGTTCAATTAGTATAAAATTCAGGAAAAATATTCAGTTAGGCTTTCGCTTTTCCAAATCCGAATTGCCGGGCCTCACGCTTGATACCTGCCATCAGATTTTGACAAAGCCACCTTGTCCACCTTCTTCGCCGCAGAAAGCCAGTTTGCCTTGAACTGCTACTCGTCCTTAGCAGTTTTTTTGGTCTTCTTTAGGTTCCGCTTGACAATAGCCCAGTATTTCTCAATTGGGCGGAGCTCTGGCGTGTTGGGAGGGTTCTTGTCCTTGGGTTCACGTATCACTCCATGGCCTTTTTACCGTAATGGCAAGATGCCAAATCCGGCCAAAACAGTACGGAACAACCGTGTTTCTTCAGGAAAGGCAGCAGACGTTTATTCAAACACTCTTTCACGTAAATTTCTTGATTGACAGTCCCGGAAGCTATGAAAATGCTGCTTTTCAAGCCACAGGTACAGATGGCTTGCCAAACCAGATATTTCTTTGCGAACTTTGACAGTTTTATGTGCTTGAAAATATCTGCTACCTTTCCCCTTCCTTTTGCCGTATAAAACTCCTGTCCCGGAAGCTGCTTGTAGTCGGCTTTGACGTTGGTTTCGTCGTCCATTACCACGCAGTCAAACTTCGTCAGCATCGTCGTGTACAGCCTCCGGGATCGCGCTTTGGACGTCGTATTTTGTTTATCATCGCGATTTGGAGTCACTACCTTCTTGTAAGTCGATAGTCCGGCTCGTTTTTTGGCTCGATGCAGGGTTGTAGACGATACACCCAGCTTATTTGCAGCATCTCGGAGAGAGAGGTTAGGGTTTCGCTTGAAACTACCGGCAACTCTCTTTGTCGTCTCAGCGGCTTCCGGTTTTCGATTTCCCCCCGATCCAGACTTCCTGGCTGTCGACAAACGTTCCCCAAACACTTTAATTACATTTGTAACGGTTGATTTGGCAACTTTTAGCGATTTTGCCAGCTTTGCGTGCGAGCAGCTCGGATTTTCGCGATGCGCGAGCAAAATTTTGATACGCTGCTCTTCTTGCTTGGTCGGCATTTTGACAACTGAAGAGTGAATTCCAAAATCAAAATAGGAGCAACATTCTACACACACACCTTCAAATGCTCCTCCAAGAGGCTCCAAAACCAAATCTCGGGATCGGTTTATATGGGGGCTATATATGATTATGGACTGATATGGACCACTTTTGGCATGGTTGTTAAATATCATATACTACCACCACGTACCAAATTTCAACCAGATCGGATGAATTTTGCTTCTCCAAAAGGCACCGGAGATCAAATCTGGGGATCGGTTTATATGGGGGCTATATATAATTATGAACTGATATGAACCAATTCTTGCATTATTATTGGATACCATATACTAACATCACGTACCAAATTTCAACCGAATCTGATGAATTTTGCTCTTCCAAGGGGCTCCGAGGTCAAATCTGGGGATGGGTTTATATGCGGGCTATATATAATTATGGATCGATGTGGACTAATTTTTGCGTGGTTGTTAGAGATCATATGCTGACATCATGTACCAAATTTCAGCCGGATCGGATGAAATTTGCTTCTCTTAGAGGCTCCACCAGCCAAATCTGGGGATCGGTTTATATGGGGGCTATATATAATTATGGATCGATGTGGACTAATATTTGCATGGTTGTTAGAGATCATATGCTGACAGCATGTACCAAATTTCAGCCGGATCGAATGAAATTGGCTTCTCTTAGAGGCTCCGCAAGCCGAATCTGGGGATCGGTTTATATGGGGGCTATATATAATTATGGATCGATGTGGACTAATATTTGCATGGGTGTTAGAGATCATATGCTGACACCATGTACCAAATTTCAGCCGGATCGGATGAAATTTGCTTCTCTTATAGGCTCCACCAGCCAAATGTGGGGATCGATTTATATGGGGGCTATATATAATTATGGATCGATGTGGACTAATATTTGCATGGTTGTTAGAGATCATATGCTGACACCATGTACCAAATTTCAGCCGGATCGGATGAAATTTGCTTCTCTTAGAGGCTCCACCAGCCAAATCTGGGGATCGGTTTATATGGGGGCTATATACAATTATGAACCGATGTGGACCAATTTTTGCATGGTTGTTAGAAACCATATATTACCACCATGTTCCAAATTTCAGCCGGATCGGATGAAATTTGCTTCTCTTAGAGGATCCTCAAGCCAAATTTGGGGGTCCGTTTATAAGTGGACCGATATGGCCCATTTGCAATACCATACGACCTACATCAATAGCAACTAGTTGTGCTCAGTTTCAAGTCGATAGCTTGTTTCGTTCGGAAGTTAGCGTGATTTCACCAGACGGACGGACATGCTCAGATCTACTCAGTATTTCACCACGACCCAGAATATATATACTTTATGGGGTCTTGAAGCAATATTTCGATGTGTTAAAAATGGAATGACAAAGTTAATATATCCCCATCCTATGGTGGTGGGTATAAAAAGAGGAAATCGCTCCATTAGTGTGGGTAATAAATCGAAATTTCTAAAAATCGGGCAATATTATTATGTAAGAGCTACATGTAAATCTAAATATGATCGGTTAGTTCATCAAAATTTGAAGTTTGTGTAACATTGGTTAATAAATAAGAGTACTATGGTCAAATTTGGGAAAATCGAGCGATGCATATATATAGGAGCTATATCTAAATGTGAATCGATTTGGATGATATTTTGCGGGTTTAGTTGATATTACTGTAGATTACCATTTGCTGAATTTGAATTAAGATCGGTTAATAAATGAGCCCACTATTGTCAAAAATAAGGTTATTGAGGGCAATTTTTTGAAAATCGGACGCTTCGTATATATGAACCCTGGGAGCCTCCGTGGTGCAATGGTTAGCATGCCCGCCTTGCATACAGAAGGTCGTGGGTTCGATTCCTCCTTCGACCGAACACCAAAAAGTTTTTCAGCGGTTGATTATCCAACCTCAGTAATGCTGGTGACATTTCTTCTCGAAGTGGTTTCACTGCAATGTGGAACGCTGTTCGGACTCGGCTATAAAAAGGTCCCTTGTCATTGAGCCTAACATGGAATCGGGCAGCACTCAGTGATAAGAGAGAAGTTCACCAATGTGGTATCACAATGGACTGAATAGTCTAAGTGAACCTGATACTGATACATCGGGCTGCCACCTAACCTAACCAAACCTAAGGTGAACCCTATATTTCACTAAAGCCGAATTAATTCTATTTTATATTATTACGTTTTAAGAAAATTTCCCTGACTTTAATAATTTTTTGCGTACGTTAGTCAAATTAACTGAAACAGAGGAAAAAATTATACACAAAGGAAGCATAAAAATTAACTAAATTCGTGTCTCCCACAAAATAGTTCAGAATTTCTTAAAATTTTTAAATTTTACCAATAATGCTCCCATCTTGAACTTCGTATGGCACTAAAGACATTTTTGCAATTTTGAACTCCAATTTTTTCCTTCAAAGTACGAAACTTTTCCCTAATAAGCGAAAAATAATAATTTTGTCTAAAAAATTTTTGTTGAATTTGTCGTAAATTATTTACTTATTTTTGTGAAATCAGCGTGGCATCTGCGTATCTAGCTAGTACAGTTTAGTTAAAATTTCCTAAAATTAATCTAATTTTTCTAACTAAAATTTTTTTTCCTGATGGGTTCACTGTTTTTGCAGTTTGGAGAAATTAATTTCATTAGATCGATTGTCCTCCAGCAATCATGTAAAAATTGTTCGATATCGGTCCATAATTATATTTAGCTTCCATATAAACCGATCCCCGGCTTTGACCTCCGGAGCCTCGTGAAGAAGCAAATTTCATTCGATGCGGTTGAAATTCGGTACGTGATGTCGGTATATGGTCCATAATTTTATGTAGCCCCAATATAAACCGAATCCCAAGATTCTACTTCTGGGTCCTAATGGAGAAATAAATTTCATTCGATCGATTGTCCTCCAACAATCATGTAAAAATTGGTCGATATCGGTCCATAATTATATATAGCTCCCATATAAACAGATCCCCGGATTTGACCTCCGGAACCTCGTGAAGTAGCAAATTTCATCCGATGCTGTTGAAATTCGGTACGTGATGTCAGTATATGGTCCATATCGGTTTAAAATTTTATGTAGCCCCATATAAACCGACTCTCACGATTTTACTTCTGGTGCCTCATGGTGGCTCCGTTTGGTTTTCGGGGCTCTCGCTAAATGTGCCCCTCCTATCGGAAATCGGTTTATACGGAGCTATATATAATTATGGTTCGATATGGAAAAATTTTGGAAAGTAGTAATTGCAAGCACGTAACAAATTTCAATTGCATTGGTTGAAATTTGTACAACATAGCGGAATTGTTGAATCCACACTGAATTTTACCACGACCCGGGAGCCACCGTGGTCCAATGGATACCCTCCAGTAATGCTTGCGAGATTTCGCAGTGCTTCTCTAAGTGGTGTTACCGCAATGTAGAACGTCGTTCGGACTCGGCTATAAAAAAGTAGGTCCTTTGTCATTGAGCTAAACATAGAATCGGGCAGTATTCAGTGATAAGAGAGAGAGAGAGTTCCCCACCGTGGTATCAATATGGACTTAATAGTCTAAGTGAGTCTGAAATACTGGGCCGCCACTTTGCCTAAGCTAACCTAACCTTTACCACAACCATAAATATTTACACTTTATTGGGTCTGAGACCAATATTTTGCTGTGTTACAAACGGAATGACATTGTTAGTATACCCCCATCATATGATATAAAAATTTTCACTTTAAAAAAATGGTTTCATTTGATTGGAAAAAGTTTCAATTAGGAAGAATCGGCAAGGCTTATAGCTTTGGGGTAAATTAAATTAAGTTTAAAGTTCAATGAAATTCAGCTGTTTGATCATATCACTCACCTATAAAAGCATCTGTTACAGGACTAGCAAGATTACTGGCAGCATAGCTTAAAGAAAATTCATTCGCTTTATCTTCGGATGACCTGCAGTTGGTTGGTTTGTTGGTTTATATGGCCGGATGGAGTGATTGTTTTTGTTGCAGATTATATTCGATTCAACGATAAGGACAACATTATTGTAGACGGTGATGATGACGGTGATGTCGGTAGTTGTGGCGGCAACACCATCGACGGCGTCGTTGATGATTGCAATGGAAACGGAAATACAATAGAATGAATTAACAGCAAGTTAGTATTAAATTTCAAACAGAAGCATTTGGAAAAGAAAAACGGAATTTGCCTCAAATCGGATTATTTTTATTCCACGTTACAGTTACTTTGAAAGCAATTGATTGGAAATGAGTATAACAGTAAGGGGCATTAATTCATCCCTTCACGTACTTTCTTCTAACCGACAAAAGAAATTTTCCTATTACCACAGGTACCATAAGCTATTATTGGAATTGTGTGTGAGTGGTGTAGTGGTAGTGAAAGGATAACTAGTGAAAGCAAATGAAAAAAATAAAATTAAGAATAAGAAATATTTGCAAATATTAAACTTTAAAGCGAAACGTTTTGTGGAGCATATACACTGAGAAAATATTCACCGAATAATAAGGTTTATGTAATCGTAATTTAAGCGAACAAAATGTTCACAATATTAACGTAAGCAGTTTTACTTGGATCCAAAGATTTTGACCTTTTGTTAAAGATTTTGGTATTGATTCCGAGTCATAGATCCAAAATGTTATTTCTGGAACATAGAACATTTTTGTCGCAAAAATTTAATTTTCTCGACAAACATATACATGGTTGCCGAAATCAGATACATAATTTCCGAGAAAATAACATGGTTGCGACAAACATTTTGCATGTTCACCTTCCAAAAATAATATTTTGCTCTTAAAACATGTTTAGGTGGAATTTAAGATTTGGATGGAATTTTCAATTTTTGGGGGTGATCACGAATTAACGTCCTTTTAGTTCTAGGACGCATATTTAAGGAGATATGGCCAAAAAAAGTTTTTCATATAAAAAAATATATATTTTCTTAGGGTTTGGATGGTAGTTTAAAGTTTTTGGAGGTGATCACAAATTGACGTCCTTTTGGCTCTGGGACGCGTCGTTTAGGAGAAGGTTTCATATAAAAATTTGATTTTTTTAGGATTTGGATAGAATTTTTGATTTTTGGAAGTGATCATGAATGAACGTGGCATTTCTGAGTGTTTCAAAGCTATTCTTACTGGTTTCACTGTAATGTGAAATGTCGGTCGGTCGGTCGTTCGGCTATAAAAAATGGGGTCGCTTCACCCAGAGAAGGAATATGATCACCTCAACCATGTTTCAAGAGCAAAATGTTATTTTTGAATGGTGACCATGTAACATGTTTATGGCAACCATGTTATTTTCTCGAATATTATGTGTCTGATTTCAGCAAGCATATTATTTTTGGCGTGAAAACAAAATTTTTGCCATAAACATGTTACATGGTCACCATCCAAAAATAAGATTTTGCTCTTGAAACATGGTTGAGGTGATCATATTCCTTCTCTGCGTGTTGTCATTGAACTAAACATAGACTCGGATTAGACTGAACTTGTTTAGAGAAAATTTAAGCACTTGTGGTATCACAATGGACTAACCAAACCTACACCACCGGCCGTGACATTGCTCCTTCTGATTAGCACTTGTTCCGATCGATTGAGTCAAAAGATGAGTCGTTGGTTTTTCGTCGCCGTGGTGGCTAGCGATGGACAATACTTCGAGTGATCAGTTTGTTAATTTTTTTGGGATTGAATTCTAAAATATTTGGAATAATCCCACAGTTTCAATATTTAAAACAAGGTGAGCTTCTCTTTTCCGTGCAAATTGCTGGGAACGGCTCGCAATTTTTGAACGAAACTCAGTGAACTTTAGTTCACTTTTCAAAAAGTAGACCAAATAGTAGACCCCGACCAGATATAGAGAAGTCACGTGACTCACGAATAATTTTATGAGTAATTTGCCTATGGGACCTGACTTAAACGATGAGGATGATAAAAATCGAGAGGATTAGGTGTCACTACACTGAAAAAAATATTTACGTGATATTAAAGATTACGCAACCTAAGTTTGAGGATGCGCAATTTACAAAGTATTAAGGAAAAATTTCATAAAAATAATGAAATTTTAATTAAAATAAAGTTTATACTATTTGCTTCAAAAATGTTTTTCATTAAATTTAGGACACACATTTTGTAAATTTGTGTCCGTCCGTTAAAGTCGCATGTCTTTCAACTAAGGCAAATTTTCGTTAAAGTAAAGAAACACATTTAAAGAAATCGTCCTTAAATTAACTGAAATATTGAATCTTTACATTTAAGATAAAAACGCTTCAAATATAGGCTAAGACTTATTCGGAAGATTTAGTTTTTTTTTTTTTGGAATTAAGAAAACATTTTATACTTTGAAGTATCTGTTATAATTTCGATTTTTAAACTGTCATTTGTTTTGTACGTGAATAGCTTTATTGATATACCGCGAAACGAACATACAAAATGATTTCTGTATCCTAATTTTAATTTTACTGATCCTAGATTTAAAATCTGATAAGTCACTAATGTCTTTATTTTAAAGAAACCGCATTTTTGTCTCGGAATCAATCCCAAAATCCTTATTGGAAAGTCAAAATCTTTGGATCCGAGTAAAAAATTTTTAGTGTACACTTGCAAGCGAATTCATCTCGTAATCATTATTATGTTTGTGAGCGGAATTATTTTCGTGAGCAAATTTTTTCGAAAGTCGTTACTCACTCACACTCACAGAGAGATTATTTTCGTGACTTACGGTACGGTCACACTAGGCAAATATTTGACAGAAATAAAAAAATAATTCGTTACCACATTGATACACAAGGTCGTGGGTTCGATTCTTGCTTCGACCGAACACCAAAAAGTTTTTCAGCGGTGGATTATCCCACCTCAGTAATGCTGGTGACATTTCTGAGGGTTTGAAAACTTCGCTAACATAAGTGGTTTTACTGCAATGTGGAACACCGTTCGGACTCGGCTATAAAAAGGAGGTCCCTTGTCATTGAGCTTAACATGGAATCGGGCAGCACTCAGTGATAAGAGAGAAGTTCACCAATGTGGTATCACAATGGACTGAATAGTCTAAGTGAGCCTGATACATTGGGCTGCCACCTAACCTAACCTAACCAACCACATTGAAACCAGCAAACATTTTTAGCTCATATTGAATATATGTTACAACATCATTATAGGAGTGTTTTCCTCATTCAGTTGGTTAATCACGCTCACGCCACCATCGCGAGTCACAACAATTTCGTGTCAGGTGCACACCTCCAATGATCACCTAAAATCGGTGCCAAGGGCATAATGTTGCTTTTTCGAGGGATACTTTTATACCCTTCACCACTACTGTGGTACAGGGTATAATAAGTTTGTGCATTTGTATGTAACGCCAAGAAATAATTGTCATAGACCCATCTTTTGGTATACCGATCGGCTTAGAATTAAATTCTGAGTCGATTTAGCGATGTCCGTCCGTCTGTCCGTCTGTCTGTCTGTCCGTCTGTCTGTCCGTCTGTCTGTATATGTAATTTTGTGCACAAAGTACAGGTCGCAGTTTAAGTCCGATCGTCCTAAAATTTGACATAACGTCTTTCTTCGGGTAGAAGACAATCGCTATTGATTTTGGAAAAAATCGGTTCAGATTTAGATATAGCTGCCATATATAGTTATCACCGATTTGATCATAATTCACGTATTTATGAACCGACGTTCTTCAAATTTTGTACATCTGAATGTTTTGTCAGTCCCGTAAAAACTGCCAAATATCAGCTAAATCGGTTCAGATTTATTTATAGCTCCCATATATATCTTTCGTCCGATTTGGACTTATAGGGCCCCAAAAGCGAGAGTTTTGCCCTGATTTGCTTCAAATTGTGCACAACGAGTACGTTTAATGGTATCGTTAATTGTGCCAAATTTAGTTGAAATCGGTTCAGATTTAGATATAGCTCCATATATATCTTTCGACCGATTTGGACTTATATGGCCCCAAAAGCCAGAGTTTTGCCCTGATTTGCTTCAAATTTTGCACAACAAGTACGTTTAATAGTATCGTTAAGTGTGCTTAATTTGGTTAAAATCGGTTCCGATTTAGATATAGCTCCCATATATATCTTTCGTCCGATTTGGATTTATATGGCCTCAAAAGCCAGAGTTTTGCCCTGAATTGCTTGAAATTTTGCACAATGAGTACGTTTTATAGTATCGTTAATTGTGCAAAATTTAGTTGAAGTCGGTTCAGATTTAGATATAGCTCCCATATATATCATTCGCCCGATTTGGTCTAATATGCCCACAGAGGCAAAAGTGCTACGTGAAATTTTGCAGAGGGAGTAGAATTGAACTTGAAACTTTGCACAGGCAGTAGAATTAAGGTTCTGCATATGCGTGTTTATTTTGGTTGAAATCGGTTCAGATTTTTGATATAGCTCCCATATATATCTTTCGCCCGTTTTTCCGTCATATGACCACACAGGTCAAAGTTGTTATCCGATTTACATGAAATTTTGCACAGGGAGTAGATTCAACATAGTAACTATGCATGTGAAATTTGATTGCATGTATAATATAGTCGGCCCCGCCCGACTTTAGACTTTCCTTACTTGTTATACCCTTCACCACTACTGTGGCACAGGGTATAATAAGTTTGTGCATTTGTATGTAACGCCAAGAAATAATTGTCATAGACCCATCTTTTAGTATACCGATTGGCTTAGAATTAAATTCTGAGTCGATTTAGCGATGTCCGTCTGTCTGTCTGTCCGTCCGTCTGTCTGTATATGTAATTTTGTGCACAAAGTACAGGTCGCAGTTTAAGTCCGATCGTCCTAAAATTTGACATAACGTCTTTCTTCGGGTAGAAGACAATCGCTATTGATTTTGGAAAAAATCGGTTCAGATTTAGATATAGCTGCCATATATAGTTATCACCGATTTGATCATAATTCACGTATTTATGAACGGACGTTCTTCAAATTTTGTACATCTGATTGTTTTGTCAGTCCCGTAAAAACTGCCAAATATCAGCTAAATCAGTTCAGATTTATATATAGCTCCCATATATATCTTTCGTCCGATTTGGACTTATAGGGCCCCAAAAGCGAGAGTTTTGCCCTGATTTGCTTCAAATTGTGCACAACGAGTACGTTTTATGCTATCGTTAATTGTGCCAAATTTAGTTGAAATCGGTTCAGATTTAGATATAGCTTTTGCACAACAAGTACGTTTAATAGTATCGTTAAGTGTGCTTAATTTGGTTAAAATCGGTTCCGATTTAGATAGAGCTCCCATATATATCTTTCGTCCGATTTGGATTTATATGGCCTCAAAAGCCATAGTTTTGCCCTGAATTGCTTGAAATTTTGCACAAGGAGTACGTTTTATAGTATCGTCAATTGTGCGAAATTTAGTTGAAGTCGGTTCAGATTTAGATATAGCTCCCATATATATCATTCGCCCGATTTGGTCTAATATGCCCACAGAGGCAAAAGTGCTACTCTGATTTACGTGAAATTTTGCAGAGGGAGTAGAATTGAACTTGAAACTTTGCACAGGCAGTAGAATTAAGGTTCTGCATATGCGTGTTTATTTTGGTTGAAATCGGTTCAGATTTTTGATATAGCTCCCATATATATCTTTCGCCCGTTTTTCCGTCATATGACCACACAGGTCAAAGTTGTTATCCGATTTACATGAAATTTTGCACAGGGAGTAGATTCAACATAGTAACTATGCATGTGAAATTTGATTGCATGTATAATATAGTCGGCCCCGCCCGACTTTAGACTTTCCTTACTTGTTTTTTACTAACATTGTGTTCCACCTCAGCGCATTAGCCGACTTAAATGTAAAATCTATAAGTATTGCAGAACTCTGTACAGATCTGCTCAGATATACAGAATATATGTGTATGGATTCATATAGCATCCAACACATTGGACGGATTTGATATGGTATCGAAAATGTGGACTTACAAAGTGGTGAAGGGTATAATATAGTCGGCCCCGCCCGACTTTAGACTTTCCTTACTTGTTTCTGTAAAAATATTGTTTTCTGTTTGCTGAAATCAAATACATAATTGCCGATAAGACAACAAGGTTGTGACAAAAATATCACATATTCCCCGTGGAAAAGTAACATTATGCTCTTTATACGTTTTTGAGATTATCATATTCCTTTCTTGGTGCACATATGACCATCTTATGGTTGTTACTAAAAAATAGTAGATATCTTCGGAGGACGGTAACAGATTTAATTCAGTTCAACCGACAGATGTGTTTACTTCTCATATTTGATTTTACCTTTTTCTAATACCCGCTTCGTTGATCTCAATTCCACTAGTCGGAGTATTTAGTCCTTGAGTAATAGTTGCGTTGGATTTGATTTTAAATTCTTTTTCACTGGAGCCACATGGTGGTGTTGCCCAAGTGACCGAGAGTTGATGTGACGGTGGGGTAGTCCCAGTGGGTGTTGAAGTATTCTGAAATGAAAGAAAATACCAACAAATCGGAAATATATTAATTAGATTTCATACCGGCTACAATGGGGATATAAATGGGAGATAGAAAAATTTGAAAAACAAATTTAGGATTGCGTTTCATTTGATTTGAAAAATAATACGTTTGATTTTAAAAATGTTTCATTTAATTTAAAAAAGAATTCATTTGATTTAAAATGGTTTCATTTGAAGTGAAAATACTATAAATTAAATAAAGGGTGATACGGTCAAAATTTGGTCAATATAAACTTGACGTATTTCTTTCAATTTTGCATTTAAAAAACACCCCTCATTTTGAAGGTGTGTGTGTGTAGAATGTTGCTCCTATTTTGATTTTGGAATTCACTCTTCAGTTGTCAAAATGCCGTCCAAGCAAGAAGAGCAGCGTGTCACAATTTTGCTCGCGCATCGCGAAAATCCGAGCTGCTCGCACGCAAAGCTGGCAAAATCGCTAAAAGTTGCCAAATCAATGCTTACAAATGTAATTAAAGTGTTTGGGGAACGTTTGTCAAAAGCCAGGAAGTCTGGATCGGGGGGAAATCGAAAACCGGAAGCCGCTGAGACGACAAAGAGAGTTGCCGGTAGTTTCAAGCGAAACCCTAACCTCTCTCTCCGAGATGCCGCAAATAAACTGGGAGCCGGACTATCGACTTACAAGAAGGTAGTGACTCCAAATCGCGATGATAAACAAAATACGACGGCCAAAGCGCGATCCCGGAGCCTGTACACGACGATGCTGACGAAGTTTGACTGCGTGGTAATGGACGACGAAACCTACGTCAAAGCCGACTACAAGCAGCTTCCGGGAAAGGAGTTTTATACGGCAAAAGGAAGGGGAAAGGTATCAGATATTTTCAAGCACATAAAACTGTCAAAGTTCGCAAAGAAATATCTGGTTTGGCAAGCCATCTGTACCTGTGGCTTGAAAAGCAGCATTTTCATAGCTTCCGGGACTGTCAACCAAGAAATTTACGAAAAAGAATGTTTGAATAAACGTCTGCTGCCTTTCCTGAAGAAACACGGTTGTTCCGTACTGTTTTGGCCGGATTTGTCATCTTGCCATTACGGTAAAGAGTCCATGGAGTGGTACGCCGCCAACAACGTGCAGGTGGTTCCCAAGGACAAGAACCCTCCCAACACGCCAGAGCTCCGCCCAATTGAGAAATACTGGGCTATTGTCAAGCGGAACCTGAAGAAGACCAAAAAAACTGCTAAGGACGAGCAGCAGTTCAAAGTAAACTGGCTTTCTGTGGCGAAGAAGGTGGACAAGGTGGCTGTACAAAATCTGATGGCAGGTGTCAAGCGTGAGGCCCGGCAATTCGGATTTGGAAAAGCGAAAGCCTAACTGAATATTTTTCCTGAATTTTATACTAATTGAACTTGAAAAAGAAATTTAATTTGATTTTTTAAATAAACGATTTCACCTGTTTTACACGCGTTTACAGGTGACCAAATTTTGACCGTATCACCCTTTATGATTGATTATAGTACAAATAATTTAGATTTTATTTTTAATTTCCAAGGTTATGTCTTATGAGCGTGTTTCTGAGAGAGAAGCTACTCTCAGAAAAATTTTTGCTTGGATTTTAACCTTGTCTTACACTGAAAAAAAGCATACTCGGTTCCAAAGATTTTGTCTTTACTTTAAAAAATTTGGTATTGATTCCGAGCCAAAGAAGCGGAGGATACAAGTAAGGATACTTTTAAGACACAATTCTCTTTTAAATTTAGGTTTTGTGTACTTGCTTCTAGGAATCAAATTTTAATATTTCGTTTTCTCAGCCTTTTTTCTTCATATGCTATCAAAGTGCTTTAAAAGCGAGCTAACGGCAACTTTATTTTCCAAATTAGGACTCGACTTCCAGTAGAAATTATGCTATGTTTGAAGTAAAAAACTTCTTTAAAATAAAGTTTTGAAAAACATGTCCTATATTTGAACGATTTTTTGCTTTGTAGTCAAGATCCAAAAAGACAACAAATATAAAGACAATTTCATTAAATTTAAAGAATTTTTCTAAATTATTAAAGTCAAGTTGACCTTAGCCTATAAATTTTTTCTTTCATGTTAAGATACCCATTTTTAAGTCAAATCACTTAATTATAAGGACAATACGACTTCATTGAAAAGTTTATCGACTTTTGGACCAGGAAAATAACTTTATTTTAGAGAAATGCGTCTTCTATGCTAAGCAAAATTTGTATTCGTATTTTAAAGACATGAAATCTTTGACCTCATGACAATATTTTTTTCAGTGTAAGGATTCTGATATTAATTCCTAACGAAAACTGCGGCTGTTTAAATGTAACTACATATATTACGAAGCATCTCACCCAAATCATTGACTATATAATAAACAAGTATACATTTTCCTAAATATACAGGGTTGCTGATATGTAATATTACAAATTTATAGTTTTATTGTTCAAAAACAAAAATTTCGAAAATAACATCAAAATTTAGAAGCCCAATTCGAAATTATTTTCGATTCGAAATTCGCCCCAACAATTACTAGTCGTTAAAATTCCAATCTGAATTTTGCTTAGCTTAGAAGTAGCATTTCTTTGATATAAAGATTGTTCCCTTGTCCAAAAGTCGATAAACTTTTCAATGAAGTCGTTTAATTAAGTGATTCGATTTAAAAATTGGTATCTTTACATGACTAAGGTCAACTTTGCTTTAAAAATTCTTTAACATTAAAAATAAAAAGTTATTTTAATTTGTTGACTTTTTGTATCTTGATTACAAATCGAACAAGCGTTTAAAACTAGGAGATGTATTCTAAAAGCTTATTTTAAATTCGATTTTTACTTGAAAAGTAGTACAATTACTAATACAAGTCGAATTTGAATTTGGAAATTTATGTTGCCATTTACAAGTTTTTAAAGAGCCTTGATATCACATAAAGAAAAGAGCAGAAAAAAAACGAATAAAATAAAATTTGTTTCCTAGAATCAAGTATGCAAAACTCAAATTTTAATTGAGAATACAAAAAAACTGTGTCCTAAAGATATCCTTACTTCAATTCACCGCCTCTTTGGCTCGAAATCGATACATAAAATATTTTGTGCAAAGACAAACTAGTTACATGCTGCATGGCTCACTTCTGCCAAATTGGCATCTTGAGATGATCGACACTTCGGTATATTTTAATACCAGCGAAGCGAGGATCATCCTTTTTAAGTCATTCTTGGTTGATGCGTGCTGAGTGCGAGCGAACTGAGACCTCATGGTCTGAGAGAGAAGTTCACCACAATGGACTGAATAGTCTAATGCGCTTTACAGACTATCAGTTATTCCGGACGGAATGTCGGTGTTTGTAGAGAATCTTACAGTGTGTCGGATCGATACGACTTGTCGGCGATGACTAAATAATCGGTAAATGTGTTATCGATCCCATAAACATGCAGCAGTATCGATTATGCCTTCGGACTTATAATGTGCACAATATATGGGATATGTTCGACACGAGCACTGTCGTCCGGAATAACTGATAGTCTGTAAAGCGCATAAGTTAGCCTGATACACCGGGATGCCACCTAACCTAAACTAACCTAACCGATGGTGTGGGGACCAAATCTTTGTCTGCCCAAGGCTTTAATACTATGTTTAGAACATTTTCCCTTAAGATTCGGTATTTATTTTGAACCCACTGTCGATGAATACAATCGGGATGTAACCAACGGCCGTTACGGCGGCCGGCACCAATACCATTGGCGATGCTTGAATTTTTATGGTAAACCGAAGGTTTACATCTTCAGCTAAGCTCTTTGACATGTAAACCTAATCATTGGGGTTGTTCACAATTAACTTAATTTTAATTAATTTCGGAAACTTCTTAGCCTAGCACAAAAAGCGCGGTATAAACAGAACAAAGTTAAGGAAACTTACATCTCTGTTATGAACACATGTTAAATTTTGTTTCGATCTGGCAACTCCTTCATATACAAACAGGTGTTCAAAAAAGGCGCATCCGCAATTTTTTTACAATGGAAAAATTAGAAATGCGTGCTGTCATTAAATATTTACATAAAACAGGTTTATCGGGACAAGAAATTGATAACGATTTGGTGAATGTGTTAGATGAAAGTGCTGCTTCATGTGCATCAGTAAAAAATTGGGTTGCTGAATTTAAACGTGGTCGTACAAGCATTGAAGATGAACCACGTACCCAGCAAAAAATGGAGCACTATTTCAGCAGGATTGTAAGGGAGAGAGGCAGTACCAACCAGGGCTGTGGAGCCGGAGTCGGAGTCTGAAGATTTTGCTGGAGTCGGAGTCGTAAAAATTTTGCTCGACTCCCACTCCGGCTAAACCAAATTTTTTAAAACACTTCACATTTTTGTAACTAAGCAAGTTTTTACGCAAATTAGTTTCCATTGCGTTATTCATTCGATCAATGTACAGCATGATTGTAAATGAAAATCAACTTCCAATTACGGCTATCTTTTGATGTTTCCTAGAATATTAGACTAGCAGATGGGCTGGATCGATCCATTTTAATACCCGAAATATTTTTTTTTTAAATTTTATTTTAAGGCCATATACATATGTGGACTATTGACAGAAAATTTTTTCAAAGTTGTTTTTTATAGAAAATTTTGTCAAAATGTTATTTCTATAAAAAGTTTTGTCAAAATTTTATTTCTATAAAAAATTTGTTCAAAATTTTATTACTATAGAAATATTTTTTTTAATAGAAAATTTAGTCAAAATTTTATTTCTATAGAAAATTGAGTCAACATTTTGTTTCTATAGAATATTTTGCAAAATTTAATTTCTATAGAAAATTTTGCAAAAGTTTGTTTGTTACACAATTTTTTTTTTTTTTAATTTTATTTCTATTGATATTTTATTTCTATAAAAATTTAAGTCAAAATTTTATTTCTATAGAAAATGTTGCCAAAATTTTATAGTAATTTTCTAATTTTATTAGAAAATTTGGTCAAAATTTTATTTCTATAGAAAATTTTGCCAAAATGTTATAGTAATACATTTTTTTATTAGAAAATTTTGTCAAAATTTAATTTCTATAGAAAATTTAGTAAAAATTTTGTTTCTGTAGAATATTTTGCAGAATTTTATTTACTACACAAAAATTTTTCTAAAATTGTATTTTTATTGATAATTTTTTTAAAATTTTATTTCTGTAAGAAAAAATTGTCAAATTTTATTTCTATAACAAATTTTCTCAAAATTTTTTTTACTGATGCTCATTGCTATAAAAAATGTATTCGAATTTTATTACTATAGAAATATTTTTTCTATATAAAATTTATATATATAGAAAATTTAGTCAACATTTTGTTTCTATAGAATATGATATTTTGCAAAATTTTATTTCTATAGAAAATTTTGCAAAATTTTGTTTGCTACACCTTTTTTTTAAATTGTATTTCTATTGATAACTTTTTCAAACTTTTATTTCTATAAAAATTTTTGCCAAATTTTATTTCTATATATTTGGTCAAAATTTGATTTCTATAAAAAATTTGGCCAAAATTTTATTTCTATAGAAAATTTAGTCAAAATTTTGTTGCTGTAAAAAATTTTGCAAAATTTTATTTACTAGACAAAAATTTTTCCAAAATTGTGCTCACTGATGCTCACTGCTAAGTCGAAAACATGTAGAAATGACTCAAATTTTCAAAATTTTCAATGAATGAATCATAAATGCATTTTTGCGAAATTGTCTAAACAATTATAAATATTTCCCAAGTATTGCCCGAGATTTTGTAGAAGTCTGATTTGAGATTTTATCAAAATGTAGATCTAAATACAAAGTTGTGCAGAGTATATTATAATCGGCCCCGCCCGACTTTAGACTTTCCTTGCATTTTTATTTTTTGTTAAAATTGTGTTACGTCCCATAACGTTAGATTTAAATTTAAAGTACATAGATTTTGTAGAAGTATATACAATTTTGTCTAGATCGATTCAGATTCAAATTCATGCATATGGAAATATAAACCTTTACATAGCTCGCTAAAAATTTAAAGGATTTGAGATAGTATCAATAATTTTGGTCCACAAATACATATACTGTTGGTATCTTCTCATATTATGATGGGTATTTATAGTATTATTTTATTTATTAAACATTGTCCTAAATTTGATATATAGAGTTTAATTGGCATCTAATGTGAAATTAAGACCTTTTTTTGCACACATAAATAAATATGATACTTTATATCGATCCACTTATGTCGATCCACTTTATATCGATCCACTTATCCTAAAGAAATTAGGATCAGTCGACCCAAGCACGTTGTTGGCTAAACAAAGCGATTCGTTAAAATGGGCTCAAGGAATTCTTGAGGCTGGAAAAAGGGAACGATCACCGGATGAGCTGCCATCCTCCAAAAGGGATCAACGATCGTTTGCCTCAGTTGCTAAAGACAGCCTTGTGATGGCTATCATAAATAAAGGAGCATTGGACGGTATGGTTCCAAAGCAAAAATGGGGGGAAATTGAGAATGCTTTGTCTGGCGTCTACTCACAGGTGCTGGAAAAGTTTCCCGGCCCAGATCCTCGACACCAAGAGGCTGGTTGGTATCAAGGACGATTTAAGCTAGTCGCATTTGAGGACCAGAGGTCTATAGAATGTTTTAAAGCTGCTCTGATATTAATTGGTGAAGTTTGGGAAGGAGCTGCTCTAGAGTTAGTCGAGAAGAAAGACATACCGGCTAGACCAAGAGCACATGCGTGGATACCTGCAAACCCTCCTGACCCTGAATCTATTTTAAATAGACTGAAACAATGCAATCCAGATCTTCCAACAGCTGATTGGAAGGTTGGCCGTTTGGATGAAGTGGATGGGCCAAGACGGCATGCAGTGTTTATATTGAACACTCAGTCTTTGCCACATCTAGCAAAAGTCGAACACGCAGTGGAGCGGATTACTAAGGCCTTCAACATCTCACTGAAAGCTGCATGCCCTAGAGGAAAGCCAAGGGGGAAACATCGACCACCATGGTGGTCTACGGAATTAAGTAATATGAGGAAATCCTGCAGGAAGCTCTTTAACAAGGCAAAGTCCACCAGAGCCCCTGAGGACTGGAACGCTTACAAGAAGAATCTGAGAGGATACAAGCGAGAACTGAGAAATGCTCAGCATAACTCTTGGAATGCTTACTGCAGCAGTATTGAGAATACGTCCGAGGCTTCCAGACTACGGAAGGTTCTAGCATCCACCAACTCCGCTCCAGGTTTCATTAAAACATCGGAGGGCAATTGGACAACGTCCAGTGAGGAGACGCTGGAGGTACTATTGGACACACATTTTCCTGGAAATCAGACGGTTGAACCATGTACTGGCGGTGCCACAGTTGCTCAGCGGTCGTTTCCTGTCGAGGAAATTGTATCGGAAACTAGAATAAGATGGGCGCTAAATAGCTTTGGACCATTCAAATCCCCTGGACCTGATGGAATTACTCCGGCGGAGTTACAAGCTGTAACTGACAAAATTATCCCCTGGTTGTCGGTGATATATAAAGGATGTATCAACTTATCATATATCCCAGGAAAGTGGAGGGAAACAAAAGTCGTTTTCATACCTAAAGCTGGAAAAGCCTCTCACTCGAGGGCGAAGGATTTCCGACCAATCAGCTTATCCTCATTCCTACTTAAGACTCTGGAGAGGATGATAGATATTTATCTTAGAACTAGCATCGACTCAAGTTTGTTTTCGAAACGACAGCATGCATACTCGAAGGGCAGGTCTACTGAGACCGCACTACATGAACTAGTCAGCTTTATTGAAAGCTCACTATCTGTCAAAGAATACACAATCGTGGCGTTTCTAGACATCGAAGGGGCGTTCAATAATGTCCATCCGAGCTCGATATTAAATGGACTGACAACTCTGAATGTTGATCCATGTATACTCAGGCTGTTAGACGAACTGCTAATGAAGAGACGTATTTCAGCCACACTAGGACAAGCAAACATACAAAAGTATGTGAACAGAGGCACTCCTCAAGGAGGAGTTCTATCACCTCTTCTTTGGAATGTTGCTATAAACGACCTTCTGGTTTCCCTAGAAAAAGAAAGGATACAAGTGGTGGCATACGCAGATGATGTGGCGATAGCAGTCAGGGGAAAATTCCCATCAACAATTAGAGATATTATACAGAGAGCCCTCCGGATGACTGAGAAATGGGCGAAAGATAATGGTCTTGGGGTAAATCCTGCAAAGACAGAAATAGTCATGTACTGCAAAGATCGCAAAACTCCCACGGTTAGGCCCATTTCCTTAGGGGGTATTGAAATTCCCTTTAGGGAGTGTGCAAAATACCTTGGCGTTATTTTGGACAGGAAGCTGAACTTTAAGCTTAATATTGAAGAAAGGGCGAGGAAAGCAACGGTAGCTTTATACTCGTGCAAAAAGGCAATAGGGAAAAAGTGGGGACTAAAACCAAAAATTGTACATTGGCTATACACGGCAGTGGTTAGACCTATAATGCTATATGGTGTTGTAGTCTGGTGGCCGGCACTTCACCAGCCGACAAGTTTAGACAAAGTTCAGCGTATGGCGTGCTTGTGTATCTCAGGTGCATTCAGCAAGACAGGAACAAACTCCCTTAATGTCATACTGAATCTATTGCCTTTAGACATTTTGGCCAAACAGTCAGCTGCAACAACGGCTGTGCGGTTGCGCGAGCTATCGCTGTGGTCGGAAAAAAGTTACGGTCACAGTTCGGTCCTCAAAATAATGCCAGATGTGCCTAACGTAGTGGATTACACTTTGGCGAGCCCACTTTTCGACAAAAAGTTTGAGACTCTAATTCCCAACAGTGAGGCGTGGTGTACACGGACCCCGGGGAATAAAAGATATATAGATTTCTACACTGATGGCTCCAAATTGGATGGCCAAGTGGGTTTCGGAACTTCGAATAGCGAAAAGATTACCTGATCACTGTAGTGTTTTTCAGGCTGAAATATTAGCAATAAGAGAGGTGGCGAATTGGCTGAGAAGTAATGTTCCAAAAAATGTGGGCATTAATATATACTCAGACAGTCAACCTGCAATAAAATCCTTGGACTCTGTGTTCCTCAACTCGAAAACGGCCATCGATTGCCGCAAATCTCTCAATGAGATGGCTGAGCAGTACAATATTCACCTAATATGGGTGCCTGGCCATAGGAACATACCGGGGAACTGCGAAGCGGATGAGTTGGCAAGGCTAGGGACTACCTTACATATTCCAGGGGAACTAGAATTTGTTGGTATGCCCCTAGCTACCTGCAAGCTCATGCTGCGTGAGAAGGCTGTTATGATGGCAAATGTTCGATGGGCGAATTGCAAGGGTTGTAACGACACCAAGCAAATATGGCCCCATTTCAACTTAAACCGCACACTAGATATGCTAATGTTCTCGAGACGTCAGATATCACTCCTGATATCTGCTATAACGGGTCGCTGCCTGATAGGAGATTTTGCAAAAACTATTGGCGCGAAGTATAATGACTATTGTATGAGCTGTCATGATGCGGAGGAAAAAGAATCAATTAAACACCTCTTGTGTGAGTGTCCTGCATTTTGTGTAAAGCGCAAGCAACTTTTAGGAGCATATAGCTTCAGATTACTGGCGGATCTGGAAAACGTTAACTTAAGCAGTCTGCTAATATTTTTGGAACAATCTGGTTGGTTCAACAAAGAAAAATAATCAAGAAGGTTCAGCGGTTAAAACTAGAAGTGCCCATATGTAATAGGTACTTTTAGTTAATGTGGTATCACAATGGACTGAATAGTCTAAGTGAGCCTGAATCTTAATCGGGCTGCCACTTTAACCTAACCTTAACCTAACCTATGGTACCCCCTCAATAGAACTACAAATTAGTGGTATTAAAATGAGATTTAGTTATATTACCCGGAGTCGACTCCGGAGTCGGAGTCGAGCTGATGAAAACTGCTGGAGTCGGAGTCGAGCAAAATTGGTTCGACTGCACAGCCCTGGTACCAACTGCTTACAAAACAACCGAATCAGAGCGATTTATAGCAGCTTCAACATAGCGCTGATATAATTGCTCATTTCAATATCAATATTGCTCAGAGGTGAGCAATATTGTTATTGGTATGACGGAAAACAGCACTACCTTTCGCGCATCTATACTGCATGAATTGGTTGCAATAACGTAAACGAATGATCATAAACTTGTTTGATTATTCGTTTACGTTATTGCCGCCGATACATACAGAGTGGATGCACTGCCTACTTTATTGTATACCAAAAAGCGCAACTAAATTTTACTGCTGAAATATTTTTTGCTGGGTAGTGGACGTCCAAAAACAGCAACAACAACAGAAATTGTAGCCAAAGTTCATGATATGCTATTAAATGATCGACGAATAAAAGTGTGTGAAATTGCTAATATCATGGGCATCTCAAATGATCGAGTCCATTTAATTTTGCATGAAGAACTACAGATGAAAAGGCTTTCTGCAAGATGGATGCCGCATTTGTTAACAGTCGATCAAAAACGCATAAGAATGAACATTTCTCAAGCTTGTTTGGATCGTTTTAAGCTAAATAAAATGGATTTTAAGCATCGTTTAATAACTGTTGATGAGACATGGATCCACTACTATACTCCAGAGACAAAAGAACAATCCAAACAATGGACTGAAGCTGGAGGAAGTGCCCCAAAGAAGGAAAAAACAATTCAATCGGCTGGTAAGGCTATGTCAATGGTTTTTTGGGACTTCAACGGTATTTTATTGATTGACTATCTGCAAAAGGGTAAAACAATAAATTCAGAGTACTATTGCAACCTTTTGGATCAATTAAATGTACAAATTGGAGAAAAACGTCCTGGCTTACAACACAAAAAAATAATTTTTCATCAAGACAACGCACCAGCGCACAAGAGTGTTTAAACAATGGCTAAAATCAACGAATTAAAGTACTAGTTGCTTGACCACCCATCTTATTCTCCTGATTTAGCTCCCAGTGACTTTTACTTGTTCCAAAATCTAAAAAATTCCTTGCTGGCAAGCGTTTTACCTCAAATGAAGATGCAATTACAGTTGTAAATCACAATTTTGAAGACCTTGAGGAAAACTATTTTTATCAAGGAATATTTACTTATTTTGATACCCTCCACCATAGGATGGGGGGTATATTAACTTTGTCATTCCGTTTGTAATACAACGAAATATTGCTCTAAGACTACATAAAGTATATATATTCTGGGTCGTGGTGAAATTCTGAGTCGATCTAAGCATGTCCGTCCGTCCGTCTGTTGAAATCACGCTAAATTCCGAACGAAACAAGCTATCGACTTGAAACTTGGCACACTTAGTTGTTATTGAAGTAGGTCGGATGGTATTGCAAATGGGCCATATCGGTCCACTTTTACGTATAGCCCCCATATAAACGGACCCCCAAATTTGGCTTGCGAGGCCTCTAAGAGAAGCAAATTTCATCCGATTCGGCTGAAATTTGGTACATGGTGTTAGTATATGGCCTCAAACACCCATGCAAAAATTTGGTCGAAATCGGTCCATAATTATATATAGCCCCAATATAAACCGATCCCCAGATTTGACCTCCGGAGCCCCTTGGAAGAGCAAAATTCATCCGATTCGGTTGAGATTTGGTACGTGATGTTAGTATATGGTATCCAACAACCATGCAGGAATTCGTTCATATCAGTCTATAATTATATATAACCGCCATCATTAGCGTAGCTTGACAATTTTCCTAGGGGGGCTATAGCCCCCCTAGCTAAAAATTTATATGTATTTCATTTATTTATATTTCAATTAATGTTTTATTTCATAAAAACGAATAAACAAAATTAGACATCAAAATAACTCGAAAATTAATTTATAATAAAGCAACTAAAAGTAGTTTCACACATTTCCCAGCAAAAAAATTTGGTAGTTCTTCCAAAGGCACAACTTTAAAAGCACTTCCAGAAGATGTACTCCCAATGATGTTCTTTATTTTAACTAGTCAGGAAGTTCTTTAAATTCAATTTTTTATAATTTGGTTTTTTCATAATTTTAATGGGAAATTTTAACTTATTTGTTTCAAATACCTTAAAAACGAAGTAAGAATTCATAAAATGGTACAAATAATTTAAATTTTGTCGAAAAAAAATTCTAAATCCAATCTGAAAAACTTGTGCATTTTTAAAAATATTTGAGGTCAAACGTTCCGACAAGCATTAGAATCCATTAAAAATTATAAAAATTATTTATTTGACAAAATATAACAGAATTTTTTACATTCAAAACATTGAATTCGGATCACACCTAAAGAAGTGATGCAAATTCAGTGCAACGGCTGTTGGAATGGAGGACTTCCGTCCTATGACAATCCCATGTTAAATTCATCGCTTCTTCGCCAATTTTGCACCACTTCCGGATCCAAAAAGATCATTTTCATTACTTTTTTGGCGACGCTTTTTTGGTTGGGCTTGTTTATTTTTTATAAAAATGGAAAATCGTAAATAGGTTTTCAAATTATGGGGGGGGGCTAAAATTTTTCTGGGGGGGGGGGGGGGGTCTAAGCCCCCTCCCCAGAGGCCTTCCTACGCTTATGACCGCCATATAAACGATCTCCAGATTTGACCTTCGGTGCCGTTTGGAGAAGCAAAAGTCATCCGATCTGGTTGAAATTTGGTACGTGGTGGTAGTATATGATATTTAACAACCATGCCAAAAGTGGTCCATATCAGTCCATAATTACACTGAAAAAAAAGCATACTCGGTTCCAAAGATTTTGTCTTTACTTTAAAAAATTTGGTATTGATTCCGAGCCAAAGAAGCGGAGAATACAAGTAAGGATACTTTTAAGGCACAATTCTCTTTTAAATTTGGGTTTTGTGTACTTGCTTCTAGGAAGCAAATTTTAATTTTTCGCTTTCTCAGCTTATTTTCTTCATATGCTATCAAAGTCCTTTAAAAACGAGTTAACGGCAACTTTATTTTCCAAATTAGGACTCGACTTCCAGTAGAAATTATGCTATGTTTGAAGTAAAAAGCTTCTTTAAAATAAAGTTTTGAAAAACATGTCCTATATTTGAACGATTTTTTGCTTTGTAGTCAAGATGCAAAAAGACAACAAATTTAAAGACATTTTCTTTAAATTTAAAGAATTTTTCTGAATTATTAAAGTCAAGTTGACCTTAGCCTATAAATTTTTTTTCATGTTAAGATACCCATTTTTAAGTCAAATCACTTAATTATAAGGACAATACGACTTCATTGAAAAGTTTATCGACTTTTGGACAAGGAAAATAACTTTATTTTAGAGAAATGCGTCTTCTATGCTAAGCAAATTTGTATTCGTATTTTAAAGACACGAAATCTTTGACCTCACGACAATATTTTTTTCAGTGTATATATAGCCCCATATAAACCGATCCCGAGATTTGGTTTTGGAGGATCAAATTTCATCCGAGTCAGTTGAAATTTGGTACATTGTGCTAGTCTATGGCCGTTAACAACCATGCCTAACTAGGTCCATATCGGTCTATAGTAATATATAGCCCTCAGATAAATCGATCCCCAATCACACAAAAATTGGTCCATTTCAAGTTCATAATTGTATATAGCCCCCCATATAAGCAACCCCCATATTTCAATTCTGACCCCCTACGTACCGTGCAAAAGTTCATATCGATTCGTAATCATTTGTAGACTTACCTACACATACCTTTTTTGTGTAATATATACCACGTATGGACTAACTCACAATTTAGAACACGATTTAAGATACGTTACAGTCTTTCGTAGAAGTTTATAGGCTATCCATGGTAGAGGGTACATAAGATTCGGCCTGGCCGAACTTGCGGCCATATATACTTGTGTTTTTTTTTTTTTGAAATTAAGAAAATATTCTTTACTTTGAAGTGTCTTTTGCAACGTGAAATTTTTAACTGACTTTAATATATAAATGAATAGATTTGTAAATGAATTGCAAAAGAGGAATAACAATTCGCAAAGTGAAATCTGTACCTAATTTAATTTTTTTTTAAATTAAAGCTACATAGCTCCCTAAAAGATGTCCTTACTTTAAAGAAGCCTCGTCTTTGGCTCGGAATCAATACCAAAATCCTTAATGGAAGGTAAATATCTTTGGATCCAAGTCAACTTTGTTGTTTGAGTGTATGGGAGCTATATTCCATCCCATAAACCCGCCTACAGAAGGAATATAGGTTAGGTTAGGTGGCAGCCCGATTTATCAGTTTCACTTAGACTATTCAGTTCATTGTGATACCACAGTGGTGAACTTCTCTCTTATCACTGGGTGCTGCCCGATTCCATGTTAAGCACAATGACAAGGGACCTCCTTTTTATAGCCGAGTCCGAACGGCGTACCACCTTGCAGTGAAACCACTTAGATAAGCTTCGAAACACTCAGAAATGTCACCAACATTACTGAGGTGGGATAATCCACCGCTGAAAATCTTTTTGGTGTTCGGTCGAAGCAGGAATCGAACCCACGACCTTGTGTATGCAAGGCGGGCATGCTAACCATTGCACCACGGTGGCTCAATAGAAGGAATATGATCACCTGCTAGAGCAAAATATTATTTTTGGATGGTAAACATGTAACATTTTTGTCGCAACCATGGTATTTTCTTGGGCATTGGATGTATCTGATTTCGACAACTATTCTATGTTTGGCGAGAAAACAAAATATTTGCGACAAAAATGACATTTTGTTCTGGGCGGTGATCATATTCCTTCTTTGCGTATAGCGTGATTACAACAGACAGTCGGACATCGTTTGGTTGTCCTATAAATTCATTTGATGTGTTGCAAACGAAATGGGAAATTTATTATAACCTCATCACTATCCTATGGTGGTGGGTATAAAAATTGGTCCGTATTCCCGCTTTCTATTTGTGACCAATATTTGATGATATCATGCCAAGCAAAACCTTTAATGTGGGAACTATAGAAAAATTCGAGTAGATGATATCAACCGCATTAATCCATTCCTAAATGTGAACCACCCATTGTCTCCAACTTAAATTAATGATTCTTGGTTATGAAGGAACTTTGTTGTCATGCCACATGCTATCACAGGTCACTCATGATATTCATATGATTGTCATATTTTACTGTCACATAAAATTGAGAGTTTCGAATTTGACAAGTTATTGAACCCAATATGACCTTTATTGCCCTTGGTAGTTTGAATAAGTATACAAAACTTGCAGAATGTAGCAAATTTTGCGTATATGTAAAAAAAAATTAAATTAAAAGTATTAAAAAAATGACATGCCTCTTTTCGAGTTTCCTCAAATCAATCCTTAATATTGATTTGTCTTGTCTTATTATTTTTTTTTTGGCAATTATTCAGCAATTTGAAATTTTTTCCAATTTACACTTTGGTATCCTAGTGTAAACACGTTTTGTATTTTCAAAATGTATTTTTAATTTTAAATATTCATTTTATTTTTTTTTTATTTCACATCACTAACTTCACTGTATAAAGCAAATTTTTGTAAAAATATATATGTATTTTTGCTTTCGATTTTAATCTACGATATTAATTATAAAAATATTTTATTACTATATAAAAATTCGACAAAATATAAAAATTCGACTTGTCTTCGTTTTGGGGTTTTCGATTTTCTAATAGTGAATGAATGAATTTTCGATTTTCAATATCTGAAGTCTTGTCTTTCTTAAAGATGCTCGCGGCTAGAGCTTATTACGCAGACTGACTTCTTTGTCTAAGGATTAGCCATAGCTAAAGGACAATATTCGAAAATTCTTTTATTCTTTTTTGTTTTTGTTGTTGTTTTTATTTTTTTTGCTACGCTTTCATTCCTCTGCTACCATTATTCTAGGTAGGTGACTTCTCCCCTTTATTTGGTTTTTGCCATGTATTTTCCTTCGTTCGTTTTTGAATTTATTCTAATTTATATTTTCTAATAATGAATGAGTAAACCCTGTGCCAGCCAGCCAGCCAGCCAGCTGGTCAGTCAGCATACATATACATGATTGGAGTCGACGGGCTAAAGGTATGTTTGTTGGCCAGAACAGATGAGCGGTTGCGCTTTATGGACGAATGTACCACACCAAGAAACGCCAAAGAAATGAAGATAGAGAGCACAAATTAATGTTCAAACAAGCCCAAAAGACATTACCACCATTTTCATATCAGTTCTATTGGAATTTTGATCGATACGAGGCACGTTTTAATAAATACACGAACAAAAAAATGTAGCACAACAAAGGTTCGCTTGCTTCCGTTCTGGAAATTTCGATGTGAAAAATGCATTACGTTCTATTTGAAAGAGGAATATATTGACCATCGACAAGAAACGTAACATGCATTACAATTTTGAATCATTTAAAAAAGACTGGTTACAAAATGATGTCTGGTGGTACTCAAGTTAGAACAATTGATTCTACATTTATGACTACTGTCAACAACTGATGAGATTGAATCAACAAAAAAACTGTCAGAACTGATCAACAGGAAGGGCTTCATATTCCATCAGGGCAATGTTAGATCCCACACATTCACACGTCAATAATTGGGAGAGTTTGGCTGGAAAGTGTTTTAGTATAACATACCACCATACACGCAAAAAATAATTATTTCCTTTCAACGTTTACCATTTGCTTGTTGTCGTTGTAAGGAAGTATTTTTTTTTTGGAAAAAACAAAGTATGCACTTTTTGTGATAAACGTTGACTAAACACTAACTAAAACAAGTAAGTAAAGAAGGGTGTGAAGTTAAAGTTGTTTTCTAAAATTGTTTTAGCGAAGACACAAATAATTTTAATCTTTTTTTTACATTTTCATTTTTATTGCGAATTTAAGACTTTTTTGCAACAAATTAAATATATTTTGCTTCATTACACATTTTCTGAGCGAAAATGCGTGTATACTTAACACAATTTTGAGCAAAAAGTTATTTAGAGTAATATAGATGCAATTCAAAAAAATGTGGAAAAATGTATTTTACATTCATTGGACTTTTTCGGGCATTTCTAGGAAGAGTTAAAAAGCAAAAGTGGGTATAGGGCATTATCACGGAGATAGAAGAACTCCCCCGCACAGAGGGCAGATGCGTAGGTCATCTAGTTAATGAGATAAAAGAGGGCACATTCCTGTACATTTTAATAACTTTAAGGGCGTAGAATACTATTCTGGAGATTCCATGAGCGTAACTGGGCTTTAATTCTGAGGAGGGTCAATTATACTTAGGTCAATTTTGTGGGTCGATTTTTTTTGCATTTCTAGGAACAGTTAAAAGGCGAAAGTGGGTATAGCACATTAGCCCCAAGCTAGGAGAATCCTCTCTCCAAAATGCCAGAGGCGTAGGTCATCTAGTTAACGAGATAAAAAGGGGGACATTAATGTATTTTCTAACAGCTAAAAATCATTGCTGGGGCATAAATATAATTGACCCCCCTCAGATTTAAAGCCCAGCTATGCTTGCCTTTTAACTCTTCCTAGAAATTTGTTGCAAAAAAAGTCTTAAATTCGCAACAAAAACGAAAATGTAAAAAAAAAATATTAAAACTATTTGTGTCTTCGCTAAAACAACTTTCGAAAACAACTTCACACCCTTTAAATAAAGTAGAAAGTCGGGCGGGGCCGACTATATCGTACCCTAAACCATACCTAATGAATTAGTAAACACATGCAAAAAATATTTATTTTCTCCCAAACGAAATTTAAACAAAACAAGTATATACGGCCGTAAGTTCGGCCAGGCCGAATCTTATGTACCCTCCACCATGGATTGCGTAGAAACTTCTACGAAAGACTGTCATCCACAATCGAATTACTTGGGTTGTGGTATCTTAAAACTTCTTAACATCGTTTTCTAAATTGTGAGTTAGTCCATACATGGTATATATTAGACTAAAAAGTTATGTATATGTAAGTGTACAAATAATTACGAATCGACATGGACTTTTGCACGGTACGTGGAGAGCCAGAATTGAAATATGGGGGTCGCTTATATGGGGGCTATATATAATTATGGACTGATATGAACCAATTCCTGCATAGTTGTTGGGTACCATATACTAACATCACGTACCGAATTTCAACCGAATCAGATGAATTTTGCTCTTCCAAGGGGCTCTGGAGGTCAAATCTGGGGATCGGTTTATATGGGGCTTATATATAATTATTGACCGATTTCGACCAATTTTTGCATGGGTGTTTGAGGCCATATATTAACACCACGTACCAAATTTCAACAGAGCAAATTTCAACGTACCAAATTTCTCTTAGAGGCTTCGCAAGCCAAATCGGGGGATCGGTTTATATGGGGCCTATATGTTATGTAATTATGGACCGATGTTGACCAATTTGTGCATGGTTGTTAGAGACCATATACTAACACCATGTACCAAATTTCAGCCAGATCGGATCAAATTTGCTTCTCTTAGAGGCTCCTCAAGCCAAATCGGGGGATCGGTTTATATGGGGACTATATGTAATTATGAACAGATGTGGACCAATTTTATATTTTATATTTGGGGGGGGGGGGGGGTCCGTCCGTCTGTTGAAATCACGCTAACTTCCGAACGAAACAAGCTATCGACTTGAAACTTGGCACAAGTCGTTGTTATCGATGTAGGTCGGATGGTATTGAAAATGGGCCATATCGGTCAACTTTTACGTATAGCCCCCATATAAAGGGACCCTCAGATTTGGCTTGCGGAGCCTCAAAGAGAAGAAAATTTCATCCGATCCGGCTGAAATTTGGTACATGATGTTGGTATATGGTCTCTAACAACCATGCAAAAATTGGTCTATATCGGTCCTTAATTATATATAGCCCCCATATAAACCGATCCCCAGATTTGGCTTGTGAAGCCTCTACGAGAAGCATATTTCATCCGATCCGGCTGAAATTTGGTACATGATATTGGTATATGGTCTCTAACAACCCTGCAAAAAGTGGTCCACATGGGTTCATAATTATATATAGCCCCCATATAAACCGATCCCCAGATTTGGCTTGCGAAGTCTCCAAGAGAAGCAAATTTCATCCAATCCGGTTGTAATTTGGAACATGGTGTTAGTATATGATCTTTAACAAGCGTGCCAGAATTGGTCCATATCGGTCCATAATTATATATAGCCCCCATATAAAACGTTCTCCAGATTTGACCTCCGGAGCCTTTTGGAGGAGCAAAATTCATCCGATCCGGTTCAAATTAGGAACGTGGTGTTAGTATATGGTCGCTAACAACCATACCAAAGTTGGTCCAATCACACAAAAATTGGTCCATATCGGTTCATAACCATGGTTGCCACTAGAGCCAAAAATAGTCTACCAAAATTTTATTTCTATAGAAAATTTTGTCAAAATTTTATTTCTATAGAAAATTTTGTCAAAATTTTATTTCTAGAGAAAATTTTGTTCACATTTTATTCCGTTCATAATCATGGTTGCCACTCGAGCCAAAAATAATCTACAAGATTTTATTTCTATAGAAAATTTTGTTAAAAGTTTATTTCTATAGAAAATTTTGTGAAAATTTTATTTCTATAGAAAATTTTGTTAAAATTTTATTTCTGTAGAAAATTTTGTCAAAATTTTATGTCTACTTTGTCAAACTGAATTATATACGTATTGGATCGATCTTTTTATACCCTCCATCATAGGATGGGGGTATATTAACTTTGTCATTCCGCTTGTAACACATCGAAATATTGCTCTAAGACCCCATAAAGTATATATATCCTGGGTCGCGGTGAAATTCTGAGTCGATCTAAGCATGTCCGTCCGTCCGTCCGTCCGTCTGTTGAAATCACGCTAACTTCCGAACGAAATAAGCTATCGACTTGAAACTTGGCACAAGTAGTTGTTATCGATGTAGGTTAGGTTAGGTTAGGTTAGGTTATGTGGCAGCCCGATGTATCAGGCTCACTTAGACTATTCAGTCCATTGTGATACCACAGTGGTGAACTTCTCTCTTATCACTGAGTGCTGCCCGATTCCATGTTAAGCTCAATGACAAGGGACCTCCTTTTTATAGACGAGTCCGAACGGCGTTCCACATTCCAGTGCAACCACTTAGAGAAGCTTTGAAACCCTCAGAAATGTCACCAGCATTACTGAGGTGGGATAATCCACCGCTGAAAAACTTTTTGGTGTTCGGTCGTAGCAGGAATCGAACCCACGACCTTGTGTATGCAAGGCGGGCATGCTAACCATTGCACCACGGTGGCTCCCTGTTATCGATGTAGGTCGGATGGTATTGAAAATGGGCCATATCGGTCCACTTTTACGTATAGCCCCCATATAAAGGGACCCTCATATTTGGCTTGTGGAGCCTCTAACAGAAGCATATTTCATCCGATCCGACTGAAATTTGGTACATTGTGTTGGTATATGGTCTCTAATAACCGTGCAAAAATTGGGCCATATCGGTCCACTTTTACGTATAGCCCCTATATAAAGGGACCCTCAGATTTGGCTTGTGGAGCCTCTAACAGAAGCATATTTCATCCGATCCGGCTGAAATTTGGTACATGGTGTTGGTATATGGTCTCTAATAACCATGCAAAAATTGGTCCACATCGATCCATAATTATATATAGCCCCCATATAAACCGATCCCCAGATTTGGCTTGCGGAGCCTAAAAGAGAAGCAAATTTCATCCGATCCGGCTGAAATTTGGTACATGGTGTTGGTATATGGTCTCTAACAACCATGCAAAAATTGGTCCACATCGATCCATAATTATATATAGCCCCCATATAAACCGATCCCCAGATTTGGCTTGCGGAGCCTCAAAGAGAAGAAAATTTCATCCGATCCGGCTGAAATTTGGTATATGATGTTGGTATATGGTCTCTAACAACCATGCAAAAATTGGTCCATATCGGCCCTTAATTATATATAGCCCCCATATAAACCGATCCCCAGATTTGGCTTGTGGAGCCTCTAAGAGAAGCATATTTCATCCGATCCGGCTGAAATTTGGTACATGGTGTTGGTATATGGTCTCTAACAATCGTACAAAAATTGGTCCACATCGGTCCATAATTATATATAACCCCCATATAAACCGATCCCCAGATTTGGCTTGCGGAGCCTCAAAGAGAAGCAACTTTAATCCGATCCGCCTGAAATTTGGTACATGATGTTGGTATATGGTCTCTAACAACCATGCAAAAATTGGTCCACATCGGTTCATAATTATATATAGCCCCCATATAAACCGATCCCCAGATTTGGCTTGCGAAGTCTCCAAGAGAAGCAAATTTCATCCAAGCCGGTTGTAATTTGGAACATGGTGTTAGTATATGATCTTTAACAATCGTGCCATATCGGTCCATAATTATATATAGCCCCCATATAAAACGTTCTCCAGATTTGACCTCCGGAGCCTCTTGGAGGAGCAAAATTCATCCGATCCGGTTCAAATTAGGAACGTGGTGTTAGTATATGGTCGCTAACAACCATACCAAAATTGGTCCAATCACACAAAAATTGGTCCATATCGGTTCATAATCATGGTTGCCACTAGAGCCAAAAATAGTCTACCAAAATTTTATTTCTATAGAAAATTTTGTCTAAATTTTATTTCTATAGAAAATTTTGTCAAAATTTTATTTCTAGAGAAAATTTTGTTCACATTTTATTCGGTTCATAATCATGGTTGCCACTCGAGCCAAAAATAATATACAAGATTTTATTTCTATAGAAAATTTTGTTAAAAGTTTATTTCTATAGAAAATTTTGTGAAAATTTTATTTCTATAGAAAATTTTGTTAAAATTTTATTTCTGTAGAAAATTTTGTCAAAATTTTATGTCTACTTTGTCAAACTGAATTATATACGTATTGGATCGATCTTTTTTGATTTAATATATACCACGTATGGACATACATACAATTTAGAAGATGGTGTTAGGAGGTTTTAAGATACCTTGCCATCGGCAAGCGTTACCGCAACTTAAGTAATTCGATTGTGGATGGCAGTGTTTAGAAGAAGTTTCTACGCAATCCATGATGGAGGGTACATAAGCTTCGGCCTGGCCGAACTTACGGCCAGGCCTGTTCGGAAGATTCCGAAAAGGTTCCAACATTACATACTACTACATTAAATATTTACTTATTAAAGACTTAAAGTCAGAAAAGAACAGTGCTTGATATAAACGAAATGGACTGTGTTGTTGGTTCAAAAATAATTTTTTTATTGAAAAAATAAAAATTTTATAACAAACGAATTTTTTTGGTGATAAAAGTTTAACATTTTCGTAGTAATTCAAAAAAAACTCTAACAAAAGAAAAACGTTTTCGGTACACGTTTTCCAAACGTTTTTTTTTTTTCTTTGCGTGTACGTATTCAGAACGCCTGGACATCGGAGCGCTATTTGTGTTGCTTACATATTGATGGTATGATGATGATGGTGACCTGAGGTCAAAGTTGTTCCGGATACCAATATCACAATGGACTGAATAGCAGGGTTGGCCTGTCACAAACTGTGACTTTTGCGACATACGTTTGCGACGGTATAATACGTATGTCGCAAATGTCGTAAACCTACTGTAGAAAACCAAATTTTGAATAGAAGAAATCCTGAACATTTTTTAATTTAGTTTGACAGCATTCGTTGTGAGTTTCTGCAGAAATTTGTGAAAGTTTTCCCATGGTCAAGCCTATTTTCTTAGGTGGTATCGAAATTCCCGTTGGTGAGTGTGCAAAATACCTTGGGGTTATATTGGACTGGAGACTGAACTTAAAGCTAAGAAAAGACGAGAAAATCCACGGTTACCCTGTACACGTGTAAAAGGCAATAGGGAAGATGTGGGGACTAAAACCGAAAATTGTGAACATTCCTAAGAATTGAAACTTCTTCGCACCTACCATCGTCTTGGATATCATCGAATTCGCTGCCTAGCCGACGCGACTAAAGTATTTTCAGTTTGCGACTTTTGTTACTTTTTCTACATTTACGACGCGTATGTGACGTTTACGACGTTTACAACTTTGCGACAGTCGTAAACCTAAAAAAGTTTGATACAGACCATCTCTGCTGAATAGTCCATGACATCATGAATCATTGATTTATGTGCATATCACACATTGTCAAACAAATAATTGCCTATTTCTTCGGAAAAACTGCTAAAAGGACCAAACACCGAAAAGTCTTTCAGCGGTACCCTCTCAATAATGTTGGTTTTATTTCCGGGAGTTTTAAAGCTTCTATAATATGAAGCCCGGGTATAAAAAGGTAGATCCTTTGTATTTGAGCTAAAAATAGAATGTTATAAATTATTGTACACTGAAAGAAGAGTTTTCTTTTCTGAAGAACGAAATTTTAGACAAACAAACTTTTTCCTTTGATGCTAAAAACTTTTGTATAGAGTTAAATAAAAATTAGTAGATAAAATTGCTACAAAACTAGTTATAATTTCAGATTTATTTGCTCTTTAAGAAAATACTTTATAACAAAAGTGAATTTCGTTTGTCTAAAAATTCGTTCCTGAGGAAAGTATTTTTTCTTTGGGTGTATGAACTTATAGAAGATTTGAAAATGTATGAAAAATGTCGCGGGGGTACCACCGTATAAATAAATACAAAAGTGTCAACTTTATTAATCTTGGTTTATGAATTCTCTTGGAGATTCGCCTGGACACCAAAAATTCTTTCAACTTTAAAATGAAAAAGTCCCTTATCATTGAACTCAATATAAAACGTATTTCAGGTTTCACAAAATGCCTTCATCAGAGATGGTCTGTATCAAACATTTTTAGGTTTGCGACTGTCGCAAAGTTGTAAACGTCGTAAACGTCACATACGCGTCGTAAATGTAGAAAAAGTAGCAAAAGTCGCAAACTCAAAGTACTTTAGTCGCGTCAGCTAGGCAGCGAATTCGATGATAGCCAAGACGATGGTATGTGCGAAGAAGTTGCAGTTCTTAGGAATGTTAACAAATTTCGGTTTTAGTCCTCACATTTTCCCTATTGCCTTTTGCACGAGTACAGGGTAACCGTGGATTTTCTCGTCCTTTCTTAGCTTTAAGTTCAGTCTCCAGTCCAATATAACCCCAAGGTATTTTGCACACTCACCAACGGGAATTTCGATACCACCTAAGAAAATAGGCTTGACCATGGGAAAACTTTCACAAATTTCTGCAGAAACTCAGAGCGAATGCTGTTAATCTAAATTAAAAATTTTTCAGGATTTCTTCTATTCAAAATTTGGTTTTCTACAGTAGGTTTACTACTTTTGCGACATACGTATTATACCGTCGCAAATGTATGTCGCAAAAGTCACCGTTTGTGACAGGCCAACCCTGGCCTTCATACAGATACCATTCACCACATCTACCAAACATATCAGCTCTAAGTTTAAATAGTTACACGGACGAAAAAGGCTGTTTTTTCATATGTTTGGGTGTAAAAATTGTATGTTTGGAACTCGAATTTTTTAACACAATATTTTTAAGTGCAAGCATATAATGTTCATAAACTAGCATAACATTTTTGGGACATATAACAGATTGGCTGATAAGTCCCCGGTCTGACACATAGATGGTGTCGCTAGTATTAAATGCATATTATTTTTATATAGTACAAACCTTCAAATGATTCGTGTCAAAATTTGACGTCTGTAAGCCAATTAGTTTGTGAGATAGAGCATCTTTTGTGAAGCAACTTTTGTTATTGTGAAAAAAGTGGTAAAAAGAGGAATTTCGTTTTCTGATAAATACTGTTTTCTGAAGGGAAGAAATACGGCGGAAGCAAAAAATTGGCTTGATAATGAGTTTCCGAACTCTGCCCCAGGGAAATCAACAATAATTGATTGGTATGCAAAATTCAAGCGTGGTGAAATGAGCACGGAGGACTGTGATTGCAGTGGACGCCCGAAAGAGGTGGTTACCGACGAAAACATCAAAAAAATCCACGAAATGATTTTGAATGACCGTAAAATGAAGTCGATCGAGATAGCAGAGGCCTTAAAGTTATAAAAGGAACGTGTTGGTCATATCATTCATCAATATTTGGATATGCGGAAGCTCTGTGCAAAATGGGTGCCGCGCGAGCTCACATTTGACCAAAAACAACAACGTGTTGATGCTTCTGAGAGGTGTTTGCAGCTGTTAACTCGTAATACACCCGAGTTTTTCCGTCGATATGTGACAATGGATGAAACATAGCTCCATCTCTACACTACTAAGTCTAATCGACAGTCGGCTGAGTGGACAGCGACCGGTGAACCGTCTCCGAAGCATGGAAAGACTCAAAAGTCCGCTGGCAAAGTAATGGCCTCTGTTTTTTGGGATGCGCATGGAATAATTTTTATCGATTATCTTGAGAAGGGACAAATCATCAACAGTGACTATTATATGGCGTTATTGGAGCGTTTGAAGGTCGAAATCGCGGCAAAACGGCCCCATATGAAGAAGAAAAAAGTGTTGTTCCACCAAGACAACGCACCGTGCCACAAGTCATTGAGAACGATGGCAAAAATTCCAGAATTGGGCTTCGAATTGCTTCCCCACCCACCGTATTCTCCAGATGTGGCCCCCAGCGACTTTTTCTTGTTCTCAGACCTCAAAAGGATGTTTGCAGGGAAAAAATTTGGCTGCAATGAAGAGATGATAGCCGAAACTGAGGCATATTTTGAGGCAAAACCGAAGGAGTACTACCAAAATGGCATCAAAAAATTGGAAGGTCGTCATAATCGTTGTATCGCTCTTGAAGGGAACTATGTTGAATAATAAAAACGAATTTTGACAAAAAATGTGTTTTTCTTTGTTAGACCGGGGATTTATCAGCCAACCTGTTATGTTAATTTGTTAGGACATATTACATACATAAAGTGTTTGCAAATATAATATGCTTGGATACAAATATATATTAATTTAGAAATAGCCCATAAACCAATTGGCGCCTTAAAGATATATATATATATATATATATATATATATATATATATATATATATATATATATATATATATATATATATATATATATATATATATATATATATATATATATATATATATATATATATATATATATATATATATATATATATATATATATATATATATATATATATATATATATATATATATATATATATATATATATATATATATATATATATATATATATATATATATATATATATATATATATATATATATATATATATATATATATATATATACACAAAGAAAATTTTATTTTTTTTTCTACCAGTGTATGCCCTAAGGTAAAACATAATATGTTTGAACAATACAAACAATATGTTGTTTGGACCAATCCTGAAAATATATATGCTTGAAGAAAAATGTGATTGGGGCATAAAGGGTGATACGGTCAAAATTTGGTCAATATAAACTAGACGTATTTCTTTATATTTTGCATTTTTTTTGAACACCGCTCATTTTGAAGGTGTGTATGTGGAATGTTGCTCCTATTTTGATTTTGGAATTCACTCTTCAGTTGTCAAAATGCCGGCCAAGCAAGAAGAGCAGCGTATCAAAATTTTGCTCGCGCATCGCGAAAATCCGAGCTACTCGCACGCAGAGCTGGCAAAATCGCTAAAAGTTGTCAAATCAACCGTTACAGATGTAATTAAAGTGTTTGGGGAACGTTTGTCGACAGCCAGGAAGTCTGGATCGGGGGGAAATCGAAAAGCAGAAGCCGCTGAGACGACAAAGAGAGTTGCCGGTAGTTTCAAGCGAAACCCTAACCTCTCTCTCCGAGATGCCGCAAATAAGCTGGGTGTATCGTCTACAACCGTGCATCGAGCAAAAACGAGCCGGACTATCGACTTACAAGAAGGTAGTGACTCCAACTCGCGATGATAAACAAAATACGACGGCCAAAGCGCGATCCCGGAGGCTGTACACGACGATGCTGACGAAGTTTGACTGCGTGGTAATGGACGACGAAACCTACGTCAAAGCCGACTACAAGCAGCTTCCGGGACAGGAGTTTTATACTGCAAAAGGAAGGGGAAATGTAGCAGATATTTTCAAGCACATAAAACTGTCAAAGTTCGCAAAGAAATATCTGGTTTGACAAGCCATCTGTACCTGTGGCTTGAAAAGCAGCATTTTCATAGCTTCCGGGACTGTCAACCAAGAAATTTACGTGAAAGAGTGTTTGAATAAACGTCTGCTGCCCTTCCTGAATAAACACGGTTGTTCCGTATTGTTTTGGTCGGATTTGGCATCTTGCCATTACGGTAAAAAGGCCATGGAGTGGTACGCCGCCAACAACGTGCAGGTGGTTCCCAAGGACAAGAACCCTCCCAACACGCCAGAGCTCCACCCAATTGAGAAATACTGGGCTATTGTCAAGCGGAACCTAAAGAAGACCAAAAAAACTGCTAAGGACGAGCAGCAGTTCAAGGCAAACTGGCTTTCTGCGGCGAAGAAGGTGGACAAGGTGGCTGTACAAAATCTGATGGCAGGTGTCAAGCGTGAGGCCCGGCAATTCGCATTTGGAAAAGCGAAAGCCTAACTGAATATTTTTCCTGAATTTTATACTAATTGAACTTGAAAAAGAAATTTAATTTAATTTTTTATATAAACAAAAACGCGTGTACCCTTGACCAAATTTTGACCATATCACCCTTTATGATACATAAGCTATTTTTTTTTTGATGGTGTAATTTTATCCATTTAAAAATGATGAGACCATAGGAAGGGGGTATATTAACTTTGTCATTCAGTTTGTAACACATCGAAATATTGCTATAAGACCCCATAAAGTGTATATATTCTGGGTCGTAGTGAAATTCTGAATCGATCTAAGCATGTCCGTCCGTCTGTTGAAATTACGCTAACTTTCGAGCGAAACAAGCTATCGACTTGAAACTTGGCCCAAGTACCCAGCAAAAAAAGCGTCGCCAAAAAAGTAATGAAAAAGTTCTTCTTGGATCCGGAAGTGGTGCAAAATTGACGCAGAAGCGATGAATTTAACATGGGCTTGTCATAGGACGGAAGTTCTCCATTTCAACAGCCGGTACACTGAATTTGCATCACTTCTTTAGGTGTGATCCGAATTCAATGTTTTGGATGTAAATTAAAAAGTGCTATGATATTTTGTCAAATAAATATTTTTTATAATTTTTTATAATTTTTAATGGATTCTAACGTTTGTCTGAAACGTTTGACCTCAATTATTTTGAAAAATTCACAATTTTTTCAGATTGGATTTAGAATTTTTTTCAACAAAATTTAAATGATTTGTACCATTTTATTAATTCTTATTCTGTTTTTAACCTATTTGAAACAAAAAAGTTAAAATTTCCCATTAAAATATGAAAAAAGCATATTATAAAAAATTGAATGAAAAGAACTTCCTGGGTAGTTAAAACAAAGAACATCATTGGGAGTACATCTCCTGGAAGTGCTTTTAAAGTTGTGCCTTTGGAGGAACATCCAATTTTTTTTGCTGGGTAGTTGTTATTGATGTAGGTCGGATATTATTGCAAATGGACCATATCGGATCATTTTTACGTATAGCCTCCATATAAACCGACACTCAGATTTGACTTGCGGAGCCTCTAAGAGAATTAAATTTCATCCGATCCGGCTAAAATTTGGTACATGGTGTTAGTATATGGTTTCTAATAACCATGCAAACTTTCGTTCACATCGGTCCATAATTATATATAGCCCTCATATAAACCGATCCCCAGATTTGACCTCGGGAGCCTCATGGATGAGCAAAATTCATCCGATTCGGTTGAAATTTGGTACATGGTGTTATGGTCTCTCACAACCATGCAAAAATTGGTCCAAATCGGTCCATAATTCTATATAGCCCCCATATAAACCGATCCCCAGATTTGGCTTGCGGAGCCTCTAAGAGAAGCAAATTTCATCTGATCCGGCTGAAGTTTGGTACATGGTAAGTATATGGTCTCTAACAAATATGCGGAAATTGGTCCACATCGGTCCATAATTGTATATATCCCACATATAAACCGATCCCCCGATTTGGCTTGCGGAGCCTCTAAGAGACTCAAATTTCATCTGATCCGGCTAAAACTTGGTACATGGTGTTAGTATATGGTTTAAATAACCATGCAAACTTTGGTTCACATCGGTCCATAATTATATATAGCCCTCATATAAACCGATCCTCGGATTTGACCTCCGGAGCCCCTTGGAAGAGCAAAATTCACCCGACCCGGTTGAAATTTAATACATTGCGCTAGTATATGGCCGCTAACAACCATGCCAAAATCTGTCCATATCGGTCTATAGTTATATATAGCCGATCCCCAAAAATAATCTACCAAAATTTTATTTCTATAGAAAATTTTGTCAAAATTTTGTGTCTATAAAAAATTTGTCAAATTTTATTGCTATAGAAAATTTTGTCAAAATTTTATTTCTCTAGAAAATTTTGTCAAAATTTTATTTCTATAGAAAATTTTGCAAACTGAATTATTTACGTATTTAATCGGCCTGTTTTGTTTAATATATTCCCCGTATGGACTAACTTACAATTGAGAACACGGTACCACCGTTTTAAGATACCTTGCCATCGGCAATTGTTACCGTATCCGATTATGGATGACAGTCTTTAGTACAAGTTTCTATGCAATCCATGGTGGAGGGTACATAAGATTTGGCCTGGCCGAACTTACGGCCGTATATACTTGTTTTATTTCATCCCTTTACACTGGTAGAAAAAGCTTGGTAATATTAACTAAATTTGTTTCCGTAAATACAATGAAAATTTTCATTATTGTATTAAAAATAACGAAAATGTTCATAGTATTAATGAACATTTTCATTGTTTCTATATTAAATAAATACGCGTTATATCAATGTAAAAATTTCATTGGCTCAATTTTAATGAAAGTTTCTTTGTGTGTAACAAGAAACTGCTACCAATTTTAATGTGCAATCACGACACTCTATTTCACATACAAACGCTATCTTTCGTTCATTAGATTCCTAAATTTTGAACAGCTAAGGGTTTCATGTCAATGATATGATTCATATAATTTTCCACCGGCTACCTTACTTTGCATTCTTTATAAAATCGAAAGACAATAAAGCAGACAGAAAGACATTCTACCATTTTATAGTTTTGTTCTGAGTTTTGATAAAAGTGTAAAACACAAATAAGGTGATATCGAAAAAAAAACAAATAATTTTATTCATTAGTTTTGTTCATTTCACGGGATCCTGGGCTTTTATGTCGTCTATGGCAAACATGCGACGAATGCCACACCTCCTTCATCATTGCTAATTTGCTTTCGATTTCGATAGTCGTCGACATTGTTGTGCGAAAGTGAAACTTTTATTTTCATTTCGTGGATAAATCGAAATGGAACAGTGTCATACATTAGTTTTTTTCGAATGGTCAGTGGGAAATGTAGAAGGTATACGTATGGGCTAAATATCCTTTACAGTTTGCTTTTCCTTTCTGGTTTTTTCCATTTTTGAGTTTTTATTTAATAAATGCGTGCATGGGCAAAACGTGTTGGCCATATTTCACTTTTTTTTGCGGACGTTCCCTTTTCCTACCGCAAAGCTTAGGTTATTTTGTTTGGCCTGCTGGCATGTTATGTCGTGGACAATTATTACATATTTGTGCAAATGATAAATCTGTTGTTTCATTAAATCCGATGGACAACTTGACCTTAGATTTGAGTTATAATATGAAACATGTGTTCGAGGTGTACAACCCATTGGATTTTGCTTGTCATCGTTTAATGTCAACGTAGAAATTTCGATAGCATTAGTCATTGTTTTACATCGTGCAAGGAATAGAGTAAGGATTGATTCATCAATGAGAAACCAAAAAATTTATTTGAAGCCAATAACCGTTGAACAGGTATGTCGGGCTGAATGATACGGCCACACGGAACCATACACACAACAAATAAATTATGAATTTGTAAAAAAACAATTGTACATTTTTATAAATCTAGGGAATTGCATATAATATATGACTACTTGTTCCAAAGTTATGAGTTTTTTAATCACACACATAAACTCGTTCATTAAATCCATGAAACTTTAGTTAACCCTTTGACTACCAATGTCCACTTAGGAGGACATTCGAAAACGACACCAAACTCTATTTCTTCCCTTAGTTTATTTTTATACCCACCACCATAAAATGGTGACGGGGATATAATAAGTTTGTCATTCCGTTTGTAACACATCGAAATATCGATTTCCGACTATATAAAGTATATATATTCTTTATCAGGGAGAAATTCTAAGACGATATAAGCATGTCCGTCTGTCCGTCCGTCTGTCTGTCTGTTGTAATCACGCTACAGCCTTCAATAATGGCGCTATCGTCCCGAAATTTGTCACAGATTAGTTTTTTGGTTGCAGGCAGGTCAAGTTCGAAGATGGGCTATATCGGTCCAATTTTTGAAATAGTCCCCATATAAACCGACCTCCCGATTTGGGGCCTTGGGCCTACAAAAACCGTAGTTTTTATCAGATTTGCCTGAAATTGGAAATCCAGAGGTATTTTGGGACCATAAAGAGGTGTGTCGAAAATGGTCCGTATCGGTCCATGTTTTGGTATAGCCCCCATATAGACCGATCTCCCGATTTTGCTTCTTACGCGTCTAGAAACAGTATTTTTTATCCGATTTGTATGAAATTGAAAATCTAGAGGTATTTTGGGACCATAAAGAGGTGTGTCGAAAATGGTGTCCATCGGTCCATGTTTTGATATAGCCCCCATATAAATCAACCTCCCGATTTGGAGTCTTGGGCCTACAAAAACCGTAGTTTTTATCCAATTTGCCTGAAATTGGAAATATAGAGGTATTTGAGGACCATAAAAAGGTGTGCCGAAAATGGTGCTCATCGGTCCATGTTTTGATATAGCCCCCATAGAGACTGATCTCCCGATTTTGCTTCTTGGGCTTCTAGAAACTATATTTTCCATCCGATTTTCCTGAAATTGAAAATCTAAAGTTCTTTTGGGACCATAAAAAGGTATGCCGAAAATGTGTGCCGAAAAGGTGTGCCGAAAATGGTGCCCATTTTTTGGTATAGCCCCCAATAGACTGATCTCTCGATTTTTACTTCTTGGGCGTCTAGAGACTATATTTTCTAGCCGATTTGTTTGAAATTGAAAATCTGGAGGTATTTTAAGATCACAAATATGTGAATAGCAAATGGTGCCTATCGGTCCATGTTTTGGTGTAGCCCCCATATACACCGATCTCCCGGCTTTATTTCTTGGGCTTCTAGAATCCGTAGTTTTTATCCGATTTGCTGGAAATTAGTAATCTATAATGAAATTTTAGATAAACGAAATTTCTTTTTTTTACAAAGTATTTTCGTTTGTGTATTAAAAAAGTATTAAATTTGTGTCAAAAGAAAACTTTGCTTGTCTAAAATTACGTTTCTCAAAAAAGAAAACACATCTTTCAGGGTATAGCAGGCGCACTGATCATGAAAATTGCTTCAAACTGAAAGTAAAATTTCCAGAATTTACTCATCGTATTTAAGTAAAGGCGGAAAAAATCTACATATTTAAGATTTTAAATCATGGCGTAATTTCATCATATACACGATATGTTTATAATTTCTCTAAAACTCAAATAAATTGGTTCTCATAAATCCAGAATCTGATCTGGTCTTCATAGGTAGAATCTTTAAAGTTTGTCTTCGGGAACTGACTTGCTTGGGAGAAGATTTGTCATCAAACCCCCTACAATTCTATATATTATCAAGTAACCCACTACGACGAAGAGTTTTCAAAGTAAACTATCATATTTGATTCATGGTGGTGGGCATTTAAAATTCGGCCCGGCCGAATTTACTTCTTTATATACTTGTTTTTATTTCGTAAAGCTAGTACAACAAGATCTTAAATCTTATAATTGAAAGTACCAGCTTATCATATTTCAAATGTTATATGTAGTAGATGTGTTCACGTGACACGAAATTGTCGTGACTCACGAAAATTTTCGTGATCCGTGCGTGAGTCGTGAGTCACGCTCATGACAACAGCGTAAGTGTGATTAACAAACCAAAATGTCGTGCGTGAGCGTGAGTCACGAAAATAATATCTTCGTGAGCGTGCGTGAGTAACGAATTACACTCACGAAAATATTCCTGCTCACCAACATAAAACGCTTAAGAGTTAAATTCGATTACAATTTTAGTGACACCTGAGATGTTAACTCTCGATTTTAATAATGCTCATGTTTTCAGACACTTCGGTAAGGTAAATTAATCATAAAATTATTCGTGAGTCACGATATTTTCCGTGAGTGACGGTATTTTTCAGGAGTCACGACGTTTTCGTGCGTGAGTATGAGAGAGTACAAATTTTCTTTTCGTGAGTGTGCATGAGCGTGAGTCCTATCAAAAACATCGTGCGTGAGTGTGCGTGAGTATGATATTTCAGTCGTGAGTGTGTGTGAGCGTGAGTAAACTATTACCCACGTGCACACTTCTAATATGTAGCAAACAAAATACAAATGTATAAACTATATTAAAACATATTAACATAATATAATAAACAAGTAAGTAAAGTAGAAAGTCGGGCGGGGCCGACTATATCATACCCTAAACCACCCTTACTGAATTAGTAATCATAAGCATTTGTGGGGTAACATTGATATAGGTACACTGAAAAAAAAGCATACCCGGTTCCAAAGATTTTGTCTTTACTTTAAAAAATTTGGTATTGATTCCGAGCCAAAGAAGCGGAGAATACAAGTAAGGATACTTTTAAGACACAATCCTCTTTTAAAATCGGGTTTTGTGTACTTGCTTCTAGGAAGCAAATTTTAATTTTTCGCTTTTTCAGCTTTTTTTCTTCATATGCTATCAAAGTCCTTTAAAACAAGTTAACGACGACTTTATTTTCCTTCTAGTAGAAATTATGCTGTGTTTCAAGTAAAAAACGTCTTTAAAATAAAGTGTTGAAAAACATGTCCTATATTTGAACGATTTTTTGCTTTGTAGTCAAGATGCAAAAAAGACAACAAATTTAAAGACAATTTCATTAAATTTAAAGATTTTTTCTAAATTATTAAAGTCAAGTTGACCTTAGCCCAAACATTTTTTTTTTCATGTTATGATATCCATTTTTAAATCAAATCACTTAATTATAAGGACAATACGACTTCATTGAAAAGTTTATCGACCTTTGATCAAGAAAAAAAAACTTTATACTAGAGAAATGCGTCTTCTATGTTAAGCAAAATTTGCATTCGTATTTTAAAGACTTGAAATCTTTGACCTCTCGACAATATTTTTTTCAGTGTATGGGAGATCAACCGCAGTTGCATATTTAAGAAAATTAAGGGGTACATGTTTATGGGTGCTTTGTGTCAATCTGACTATAGCTCATAGTCAATGTTGTCAAGGAAAATGTTCGGTTTACCCTACAAGAACAAAAAAAAGTTCCCTACTTTCCCATACATTCCCAAGCAATTTTCCCTACTATATTTTTCGTTAAATTTAAAAAAAATTACAAAACAAAAATGGTTCTAAGAACTTTATTATCTCAAAACATGAATATGCAACGTATATAACTTAGAATATAAATTTGTATTACCACCACGGTTGCCACAGTTGGTAGAATTCTACCAAAATTAGTAATCTTTTTTGTTAAATCTCTATAAAAATAAAATTTTGGAAAAAGTTTCTATAAACAAATTTTTGTGAGAATTTTTTCTATAGAAATAAATATTTGACAATAAATTCTATAGAAATAAAATTTTGAAAAAAAATTCCACAGAAATAAAATTTTGAGAAAATTTTTTATAGAAATAATATTTTGAAAAAAATTTCTATAGAAATACAATTTTGACAAAATGTTCTATAGTATGCCACTAATATTAAGCCCATTATTAAAAAAGAGAAAATCGTTAAATTAGTGTGGGTAATAAATACAAATTTGTAAAAATCGAGCAATATTCTTATGTAAGAGCTACAAGTACGGATAAGTACGATCGGCTAGTACATCTAAATTTGAAATTTGAGTAACATTGGTTAATAAATAAGAGTACTATGGCCAAATTTGGGAAAATCGAGTGATGTATATATATATATGAAAGCTATATCTAAATCTGAACCCATTTGCATAATATTTGGCGGGTTTGATTAATACCACAAAAGGTTACCTTGTGCTAGATTTGAGTGAGATCAGTTAAGAAATGAGGCCTGTATGGTCAAACATAAGGTTATTAGGGGCGAATTTTTCAAAATCGGGTGATACATATATGGGAGCTATATCTACATCTGAATCGATTTCGATTGCACATATAGTTAGTACTATAGAGGACTGGATCTAGCCAACTTTTAGTAAGATCGGTTAATAAATTAGGGTCTATGGCCAAATTTGGGAAAATCGGGCTATACATATATATGGGAGCTATATCTAAATCAGAACCGATTTCGATGATTTTTTGCACATATAGTTAGTGCTATAGAAGACTACATTTAACCAAATTTGAGTAAGATTGGTTGATAAATAAGGGTTTTGTAGCCAAATTTAGAAAAATCGGGCGGTACATATATATGGGAGCTATAGCTAAATCTGAACCGATTTCGACGATTTTTTGCACATATAGTTAGTGCTATAGAAGATTATATTTAGCCAAATTTGAGTAAGATTGGATGATAAATAAAGGTTTTGTGGCCAAATTTGGGAAAATCGGGCGATACATATATATGAGAGCTATATCTAAATCTGAACCGATTTGGATGAAATTTTGCAGACTTGAAGGGCGATGGAAAAGATTACCTTTTGCCAAATTTGGTGACGATCCGTTTGAAAAAAGCGCAACGTGACCCCATTTGTCGAAATCGGGCGATACATATATATGGGAGCTATATCTAAATTTGATCCGATTTCTTCCAAATTCAATAGTGTTCGTCCTTGTGCCCAAAACACGCTCTGTACCAAATTTCATCAAAATCGGTTAATAATTGCGACCGGAATCCTGTGAACAACAAATACATGGACAGACGGACGGACGGACACCAAGCGCTAGATCGACTCAGGAGGTGATTCTGAGTCGATCGGTATATATTTTATGGGGTCTAAAATCAATATTTCTGGTAGGCACATTTTTTGGCCGATCAAACTTATTATACCCTGACCACTATGTGGTTTAGGGTATAAAAAGTGTGTAAAATATGTAAAAATAAACATTTTTAATTAAAAACAATATATATTATTTTCTTTAAGTAAATGTTTTAAATATTTCTTTTTTGAACAAATTAGCATTGCTTATAGTCTGTAAACGTGATGGTAAGGAGTTCCAAAGACGAAAACTAAATATAAAGAATTGTCTCTCTGATATCAATGACTTGATTCGTGGATGTATTACTTTTAGTCCTCTGTTTGATCGGGCAAAACGAATACAGTTGTAAAGGTGCTGAGGTTCTTTAGTGTAAATTATTTCATGTAGTTGTGTCAGGCATTTCACTTTCAAAAGGTTATCGAACGTAATATTAAATAATTTAAAAGCAAACTCAGATATTCGGTCTCGGCGGCCTTTGTTGAAAACATATCGTGCAATATTCTTGTATGCTACTTTTAATTTATGGGAATCTGAGTAGTCGCAGCTCGCAAATAATTCACAACCATACAATAGACTTGGTATCAAGTACGATTTAGCCAATAGAATGCGAATGGATATTGGCGTATTTGTCCGAACAGCCCATAAATTACACAGCATTCCATGAAGTTTACCAACGGCACATGTTATATGATCTGTCCATGATAGTTTCGAATTAAATAGTATACCCAGATTCCTATGGGTCTCAACATATTCAATTGCAGTTTTGTCAATTTAGAGTTTGTTACGGATCACACAGTTAATAGTTTTATTTCGATTCATTTATCGGTGTTATGTTAAAGTAGAGGCTTTAATCTAAATAAGCTGAAAACGTTTTCTATATTGGTAAACACTAAACTGCATTTTTATAAACTTCTTTAACAATAAACGAAAAATACGAAAACATAGGTGAAATAGAGCATATTTTCGTAAGACCATTTGGTCACAATTCAAGAATCAAGTTTTCAAAATAAACGCATATAGCTCTTAAACTAATTGAAGTAGGTCCTCAAAATTAAAAGTTTTTGTTTACATTCTCTTAGTAAAATTAAAAAAATGAAGACAAATTAAAGTTTTTAACATTATATGACAACAGAGGTCAAATTTGTGATCCGATTTACGTAAAGTTTTGCACAAGGAATAGAAGTGACATTGTAGCTATGTGTGCCAAATTTGGTTGAAATCGGTTCAGATTTAGATATTGCTTTCATAACAGGTTGGCTGATAAGTCCCCGGTCTAACAAGGAAAAACACATTTTATTGTCAAAATTCGTTTTTATTATTCAACATAGTTCTCTTCAAGAGCGATACAACGATTATAACGACCTTCCAATTTTTTGATACCATTTTGGTAGTACTCCTTCGTTTTTGCCTCAAAATAGGCCTCAGTTTCGGCGATCACCTCTTCATTGCAGCCAAATTTTTTCCCTGCGAGCATCCTTTTGAGGTCTGACAACAAGAAAAAGACGCTGGGGCCAGATCTAAAGAATACGGTGGGTGGGGAAGCAATTCGAAGCCCAATTCATGAATTTTTGCCATCGTTCCCAATGACTTGTGGCACGGTGCGTTGTCTTGGTGGAACAACACTTTTTATACCCTCCACCATAGGATGGCGGTATATTAACTTTGTCATTCCGTTTGTCACACATCGAAATATTGCTCTAAGACCTCATAAAGTATATATATTCTGGGTCGTGGTGAAATTCTGAATCGATCTGAGCATGTCCGACCGTCCGTCCGTCCGTCCGTCTGTTGAAATCACGCTAACTTCCGAACGAAACAAGCTATCGACTTGAAACTTGGCACAAGTAGTTGTTATTGATGTAGGTCGGATGGTATTGCAAAGGGGCCATATCGGTCCACTTTTACGTATAGCCCCCACATAAACGGACCCCCAAATTTGGCTTGCGATTGCTCTAAGAGAAGTACAATTCATCCGATCCGGTTGAAATTTGGTACATGGTGTTAGTATATGGTCTCTAACAACCATGCAAAAATTGCTCCATATCGGTCCACTTTTACGTATAGCCCCCATATAAACGGACCCCCAAATTTGGCTTGCGATTGCTCTAAGAGAAGCAAATTTCATCCTATCCGGCTGAAATTTGGTACATAGTGTTGGTATATGTTCTCAAACAACCATGCAAGAATTGGTCCATATCGGTCCATAATTATATATAGCCCCCATATAAATCGATCCCCAGATTTGTCCTCCGGAGCCTCTTGGAAGAGCAAAATTCATCCGACCCGGTTGAAATTTGGAACATGGTGTTAAAATGTGGTCTTAAACAAACACGCAAGAATTGGTCCATATCGGTCCATAATTATATATCGGTCCACTTTTACGTATAGCCCCCATATAAACCGTTCCCCAGATTTGATCTCCGGAGCCTCTTGAAGCAGCAAAATTCATCCGATCCGGTTGAAATTTTCAACGTGGTGTTAGTATAAGGCAGCTAATAACCATGCCAAAATTGGTCCATATTGATCTATAGTTATATATAGCCGATCCCCAACCACTCGAGCCAAAAATAATCTACCAAAATTTTATTTTTATAGAAAATATTGTCAAAATGTTATTTCTATAGAAATTTTTTTCCAAATTTTATTTCTATAGAAAATTTTGTCAAAATTGTACTTCTATAGAAAATGTTGTCAAAATTTTATTTCTATAGAAACTTTAAACTTAATTATATACGTATTTAATCGGCCTTTTATAGTTTAATATATACCACGTATGGACTATGTGGTATATATTACGGTGTTAGGAAGTTTTAAGATACCTTGCCATCGGCTTCAGTAGAAGTTTCTACGCAATCCATGGTGGAGGGTACATAAGCTTCGGCCTGGCCGAATTTTCGGCCGTATATACTTGTTTCTTCTTCATATGGGGCCGTTTTGCCGCGATTTCGACCTTCAAACGCTCCAGTAATGCCATATAATAGTCACTGTTGATGGTTTTTCCCTAATTGATAAATATGATGCGCATCCCAAAAAACAAGAGGCCATTACTTTGTCAGCGGACTTTTGAGTTTTTCTACGCTTCGGAGACGGTTCACCGGTCGCTGTCCACTCAGCCGACTGTCGATTGGACTCAGGAGTGTAGTGATGGAGCCATGTTTCATCCATTGTCACATATCGACGGAAAACCCGGGTGTATTACGAGTTAACAGCTGCAAACACCGCTCAGAATCATCAACACGTTGTTGTTTTTAGTCAAATGTGAGCTCGCGCGGCACCCATTTTGCACAGAGCTTCCGCATATCCAAATATTGATGAATGATATGACCAACACGTTCCTTTGATATATAAGTCCTCTGCTATCTCGATAAACTTCATTTTACGGTCCTTCAAAATCATTTTGTGGATTTTGTTGATGTTTTCGTCGGTAACCACCTCTTTCGGGCGTCCACTGCGTTCACCGTCCTCCGTGCTCATTTCACCACGCTTGAATTTTGCATACCAATCAACTATTGTTGATTTCCCTGGGACAGAGTCCGGAAACTCATTATCAAGCCAAGTTTTTGCTTCCACCGTATTTTTTCCCTTCAGAAAACAGTATTTTATCAAAACACAAAATTCCTTTTTCTTCCATTTTTTTTTCACAATAACAAAAGTTGCTTCACAAAAGACGCTGTATCTCATAAACTAATTGACATACAGACGTCACATTTTGACGGAGTAAAAGACTGGTCTATATATATATATATATATATATATATATATATATATATATATATATATATATATATATATATATATATATATATATATATATATATATATATATATATATATATATATATATATATATATATATATATATATATATATATATATATATATATATATATATATATATATATATATATATATATATATATATATATATATATATATATATATATATATATATATATATATATATATAATATATATATATATATATATATATATATATATATATATATATATATATATATATATATATATATATAT